>NC_042972.1:9465225-9597254 GCF_901001165.1 Salmo trutta | reverse complement strand
AATGAGGAGAGGGAGAGAATGTATGAGAAAAGACGGCAATTATACTGGAAGGAGGGAAATGCATGGAGGATAGATGAAGGAGGGGTAGAGGAAGGAGGGACGGAGAGAGTTAAGGAGAGAGAGAGAGTTAGAGGAAGGAGGGAAGGAGAGAGTTAAAGAGAGAGAGAGTTAGAGATGGGATAGAGATTTAACGAGAGAGAAATTTAGAGAAAGGGATAGAGAAAGGAGGGGGAGAGAGTTAGAGAAGGAAGGATAGAGAAAGGGGGGGAGAGAGTTAGAAAAGGAAGGATAGAGATTTAACGAGAGAGAGGGAAAGTTAGAGAAAGGGATAGAGAAAGGAGGGGGAGAGAGAGTTAGAGAAGGAAGGATATAGAAAGGGGGGAGAGAGTTAGAGAGAGTGTAATGATGCTGCATGAATGACGAAAGGATAGAGAGGGATAAAGAGAGTTATAGATGGATACATTAAGAAAGGATAGAGAGTTAGAGGAAGGAGGGATAGATAGTTAGAGAAAGAGATGGATAAATGAAGAAAGGATAGAGATGGATATAGTGTGATAATGTATTTTCCCTCTGATTGGAAAGAGGGATAGAGTTAAAGAGAGTGGTGGAGGGAGGGATAGTTCATTAAGTAGAGGGAGGAGGGATATAGTTAGACAGAGAGTTTGATCATGTCCATTCCTTCCAATTACAGTTGAAGTCGTAAGTTTACATACACTTAGGTTGGAGTCATTAAAACTTGTTTTTCAACCATTCCACAAATTTCTTGTTAACAAACTATAATTTTGGCAAGCCGGTTAGGACATCTACTTTGTGCATGACACAAGTACTTTTTCCAAAAATTGTTTACAGACAGATTATTTCACTTATAATTCACTGTATCACAATTCAAGTGGGCCTACCTTCAAACTCAGTGCCTCTTTGCTTGACATCATGGGAAAATCAAAAGAAATCAGCCAAGACCTCAAAAAAAAAATTGTAGACCTCCACAAGTCTGGGTCATCCTTGGGAGCAATTTCCAAACACCTGAACGTACCACGTTCATCTATATAAACAACAGTACGCAAGTATAAACAACATGGGACCACGCAGCCATCATACCACTCAGGAAGGAGACGCGTTCTGTCGCCTAGAGATGAACGTACTTTGGTGCGAAAAGTGCAAATCAATTCCAGAACAACAGCAAAGGACCTTGTGAAGATGCTGGAAGAAACAGGTACAAAAGTATCTATATTCACAGTAAAACGAGTCCTATATCGACATAACCTAAAAGGCTGCTCAGCAAGGAAGAAGCCACTGCTCCAAAACCGCCATAAAAAAAACAGACTACGGTTTGCAACTGCACATGGGGACAAAGATCGTACTTTTTGGAGAAATGTCCTCTGGTCTGATGAAACAAAAATAGAACTGTTTGGCCATAATGACCATCGTTATGTTTGGAGGAAAAAGGGGGAGGCTTGCAAGCCAAAGAACACCATCCCAACCGTGAAGCACAGGGGTGGCAGCATCATGTTGTGGGGTGCTTTGCTGCAGGAGGGACTGGTGCACTTCACAAAATAGATGGCATCATGAGGTAGGAAAATTATGTGGATATATTGAAGCAACATCTCAAGACATCAGTCAGGAAGTTAAAGCTTGGTCGCAAATGGGTCTTCCAAATGGACAATGACCCCAAGCATACTTCCAAAGTTGTGGCAAAATGGCTTAAGGACAACAAAGTCAAGGTATTGGAGTGGCCATCACAAAGCCCTGAAAAACTGAAAAAGCGTGTACGAGCAAGGAGGCTTACAAACCTGACTCAGTTACACCAGCTCTGTCAGGAGGAATGGGCCAAAATTCACCCAACTGTTTGTGGGAAGCTTGTGGAAGGCTTCCCGAAACGTTTGACCCAAGTTAAACAATTTAAAGGCAATGCTACCAAATACTAATTGAGTGTATGTAAACTTCTGACCCACTGGGAATGTGATGAAAGAAATAAAAGCTGAAATAAATCATTCTCTCTACTATTATTCTGACATTTCACATACTTAAATAAAATGGTGATCCTAATTGTCCTAAGACAGGGATTTTTACTAGGATTAAATGTCAGGAATTGTGAAAAACTGAGTTTAAATGTATTTGGCTAAGGTGTATGTAAACATCCGACTTCAACTGAATATCAAACCCCACTAAAATGTCACTGAGACTAACTGGGATGGAGGGAGACAGGGGAGGAGAGAAGACAACACTCTGACAATGCAGGACGGATTCACACATAGTAAATTGGTCAATTATTTCCTGTTTTGATGTAACAACATTACAATGTATTTGGCTAAGGTGTATGTAAACTTCCGACTTCCACAGTATATTACACTTAATGAGGAAAAACTAAATTGCTACTTTTTATACCACTTGAATGAAGACAAACAAAATGCATAAAATATCAACTCTGTCAGATTTTTGGCTAACGTCCACCAATGTTCCCTCTAAACTGTGCATGTGTGCGCGCAGTAGCCCCGAGACTGCTGGGACTGAAATATCAGAAATATCAGCCCACTGAGAGAAGCATGAGATTGAACTTCACTCAACTTTCTTGAGCAGTGGTCACCAATCGGTCGATCGCGATCCACTAGTCGATCACCAAACATTTCTGTAAAAACCCAACTATAAAGCCTTGTGTTCCTATTATTTGTATTCGTCTCGGGCTGTTGGCAGTAGGTGCACCCGATTCAGCTGCCCTGCGCGCAGGGTAGGCCAATTGTTGCCATTTTTAACAATTTAAATTGTCTGAAGGTGTAACGATCGTCGCCTGGTGACGAGGAAGCGGACCAAAACGCAGCTGGGAGCGAACACATGTTTATTGAACACACTGGAATTAAACATGTACACAAAATCAAGAAAACTGTCGATACGTTACGTGCTCAAAACAAAGAGACAACAACCCACAAACATCGTGGGGGAAAAGGAACTTAAATGTGATTCCCAATCAGACTTCACAAGCGACAGCTGTCTGATTGGGAAATCACCCCGAGCCCAACATAGAAATAAAACAAAGAAAGGCTATAACCAAAACATAGAAAATAAACCATAGAAATGCCACACCCTGACCAAAATAGCAGAGTTCACCTGGTCAGGGCGTGACAGAAGGTACAAACTCTGCCTTCCCGGCGTGCCCAGAGAGCAAGTCAAGTGCACTATATGTCTACCGCTGGGCAATCAGTTGTCTCGGATTACCATGTCTGCATAAAAGAAAGCTTCACCAAAATGGATATTGTGAGATTTCAAAAACGTTTCAAACCATGACGAGAGAGAGACTGTCAACAAATACAGCAAAGAGCTGCTGTTTTTATGAGTGAGTTAATGTTTCATTTCTTACTCAGCATTGTCAACACTTCATATTCAACACTTTTATAAGCCATAAAATGCACCTTCTTCCTATTTTCACTCAGCTCTACAACCAGCAGTGCAGCAGTAATGAATGAGTAGGAAAGTGCATCGATAGGCTTGTTATTATTAGTGATTTGGATCTTTTTTAATATTGAGGAATATTTCACTTTTTCTGTTCTTAGGAGTAACAACATGAATCTGTGCATGAGGCAGAAATAATGCGGTGCGACTCGAGTTTTGCCATCAGCTGGAAGACGGTGTCCCTTTTTGGTCAGTGTCAGTGGAGGAAAGGGAGAGCGGAGGAATGTTGGGAAACGGACCCTCAGTTTCCCTCCGCTGAGACTGACCATCAGATGCAGGCACCATCAGCCCAGTAAAATAAAAATAAAAAGCTAATTATTTAAATGTATGCTCACTCAGCTGTCCCTCACATGTAATACAACAACGAAGCTGTTACCAGTGTGATCATATAGTCTACCTAAAATATTGAAATATAATTAAAAAATATGTCCCGAACAACAATGCAAAGCAAAGCTAATATGCGGCGATACTATATTGGGCCTATAGCTTACTGCACAAACCTCATTGCTACAGAACTGTTTTTAATTGGTTAATGTTATAGGCTTACGTTTTTAAGTCATGTTAAAAAACAAATCTGAGCGGTAGATCTCGGCTTGCGTTTTGACTCAGAAAGTGATATATTTTTTTTTATTATTATTTTATTGGGGTACTTTTTTACCCCTTTTTCTCCACAGTTTCGTGATATCCAATTGGTATTTACAGTCTTATCCCATCACTGCAACTCCTGTACGGGCTCGGGGCAGGTGAAGGTTGTGAGCCATAAGTCCTCCAAAACGCGACCCTGCCAAGCAGCACTGCTTCTTGACACACTGCTCGCTTAACCCGGAAGCCAGGCGCACCAATGTGTGAAGGAAACAGAGTGTCCAAAGTCAGTGTGCATGCGCTTGGCCTGCCACAAGGAGTCGCTAAAGCACAATGGGACAAGGACATCCCGGCCTACCAAACTCTCCCCTAACTAGGGGAGACGCTGGGCCAATTGTGCGCCGCCTCATGGGTTTCCTGGTCACGGCCGGCTGTGACACAGCCTGGGATCAAACCTGGGTCTGTAGTGACCCCTCCAACACGGCGATGCAGTGCCTTCAACTGCTGCGCCTGAGGGGAGGCCCTCAGAAAGTGATCTTGACTCAGAAAAGGTTGGTGATCACTGTTCTAGAGTTTTCCCTCTTAACACTTTCAAAGTTTCCCTTTACTGTGGCAATTGTCGTCGAATCAACGCAATATTATCCACTTTCAATACAGTGTACTGAAACAAAATGAGCTATGCACAAGATTTTCTGTTGTTGTAGGCAGAATGCATCGGAGTAGGATTCTATTGCATTGACACGCACTACTCAGCCCGTACTCTACACAGACTCGTGCGGCATAAACAATCAGAGCTGCAGTAGGCCAATATGCAAATATAACCCATTTGTAGTCAGCAATAGACCATTGCCATATATGGATCTGTGTCATTTACATTGAACTGGACTGTGTTTACAGCATGAGCGGTCATGAGTAGATGCGCTTGTTTTTGGGTTGGAGGGTTTGTATTTTGTCCTGTAGTTCATTCAATGTAATTGGAGAATCTAGTGGGTTCTGGTAGTCTTTAATAGATGATTATAAGATCTGTGTTTGATCATGTATATGTTTTGCTGTTTGGTCTTTGTTATAGAGCCAAAAAGGATTGTAGAAGTGGTTTATCCATACATCTCCATTTTAGACAGATAACTCTTCGTGTTGCTGTTTGTTTATAGTTTTCCAATTTTCCCAGAAGTGGTTAGAGTCTATGGATTCTTCAATTCCATTGAGCTGATTTCTGACGTGCTGCTCCTTCTTTTTCCGTGGTGTATTTCTGTATTGTTTTAGTGATTCACCATAGTGAAGGCGTAGACTCAGGTTTTCTGGTCTCTTATGTTTTTGGCTGGATAGGTTTCTCAATTTCTTTCTTAGATGTTTGCATTCTTCATCAAACCATTTATCATTGTTGTTTATCTTCTTTGGTTTTCTGTTTGAAATGTTTAGATTTGGGAGGCTGAGAGATCAAATATACTGTTTAGATTTTCTACTGCCAAGTTTACACCTTCACTATTACAGTGAAACTTTTTGTCCAGGAAATTGTCTAGAAGGGATTGAATTTGTTATTGCCTAATTGTTTTCTGGTAGATTTCCACACCACTTTCCTTCTATCTACAGCATTTCTTAATATTATTCAGTTCCTTTGGCTTTGATGCATCATGATTGAGCATAGCTCTGTTCAAGTAGATTGTGATTTTGCTGTGACCTGATAGGGGTGTCAGTGGACTGACTGTGAACGCTCTAAGAGACTCTGGGTTGAGGTCAGTGATAAAGTAGTCTACAGTGCTACTCCCAAGAGATGAGCTATAGGTGGACCTACCGTAGGAGTCCCCTCGAAGCCTACCATTGACTATATACATACCCAGCGCTCGACAGAGCTGCAGTAGTTGTGACCCATTTTTGTTGGTTATGTTGTCGTAGTTGTGTCTAGGGGCGCATGTGCTGTCACCTCCAGGTAGGTGTTTGTCCCCCTGTGTGCTGAGGGTGTCAGTCAGGTTCTTGTCCAGTTCTGGCATTTAGGTCGCCACAGACTAGTACATGTCTATGGGCCTGGAAATTGTTGATCTTCCCCTCTAGGTTGGAGGAGCTGTCATTGTTAAAGTATGGGGATTCTATTGGGGGGATATAGGTAGCACACATGAGGGCATTTTTCTCTGTTGAAATAATTTCCTTATTAATTTCTAGCCAGATGTAAAATGTTCTTGTTTTGACTAATTTAATAATGTGGGTTAGGTCTGCTCTATACCAAATTAGCATACCCCCTGAGTCTCTTCCGTGTTTCACACCTGGTAGTTTGGTGGATGGGATTACCAGCTCTCTGTAACCTAGAGGGCAACCAGTGGGTCCTTCTCTGCTATACCATGTTTCTTGTAGGATGACATTGTCTGTATTTCCAATTTAGTTGATGAAGTCTGGGTTCCTGCTCTTCAGACCAAAGGCAGATGACCTCAGACCTTGTATATTCCAGGATGAGATTGTAAAAGCTTTGTATTCCATGGTGTCTAGTGTTGTTTTTGTGTGGTTTAGGCCTGGACCATCACAGTAGGTGTGAGCAGAGCATGTTGAGCATCTGATACATACCTCTTAGGTCGCAGGATGGGGGGTTGGGCCTGTTGCTCTGCTCATGGCCTGGGCATATGTCCTGCTGTCATGTTGAGGTTTCTCTCTCTCGCTCCCCTCTCTCTCTCCTCTCTCTCTTCTCTCTCTCTCTCTCCCCCCTCTCTCTCTCTTTCTCCTGTCTCACTCTCTCTGTCTCTCCTCTCTCTCTTTCTCCTCTCTCACTCTCTCTGTCTCTCCTCTCTCTCTTTCTCTCTCTCTCTCCCTCCCCCCTCTCTCTTTCTCCTGTCTCACTCTCTCTCTCCTCTCTCTCTTTCTCCTCTCTCACTCTCTCTGTCTCTCCTCTCTCTCTTTCTCTCTCTCCCCTCTCTCTCTCTTTCTCTCTCTCGCGATCTCTCTCTCTCTGCTTCCATCCGTTCTGTCACAGTGATGCTATCAGGTTGAAGAGGTCTGATTACCAAGGGCATATGCTGAATCAGCTTGTGCTCTTTTAAGGAATATGAAATACCCACTGTCACACACCAACACACACACACACACACACGTCCCAGCACTCCGTGAACATGCAGCCCATACATTAATTGCTCTCTCTCGCTACATATTTTGACTTTTCCTTTTGAATCATATGGCCTCCTTCTCCTCCTCTTTCTTCTCCTTCTCCTCCCTACCTTCTACTCCTTCTCCTCCACTTTCTTCTCCCCCTCCTCCACCTTCTCCTCCTTATTCTCCTTGTCCTCCTCCTCTTTCTGCTCCTTCTCCCCCTCCTCCACCTTCTCCCTCTCCTCCTCCTTCTCCTCCTCCTTCTCCTCCTTCTTATTCTTCTTATTATCATTACTGTCATTATCATTATTATAATAATTATTATCATTATTATTACTGTCATTATTAAACAGTATCATTATTATTACTATCATTATTATCATTATTATCATCATTATTATCATTATTATTATTATCACGATTATCATTATTATTATCATCATTATTATTATTATTATCATCATTATTAGTATTATCATTATTATTATCATTATTAGGATTATCATTATTATGACTAGCATTATTATTACTAGCATTATTATCATTATTATTATAATTATGAACGTTATTATTACTTGTATTATTACCAGTATCACTATTGTTACTATCATTATTATTATTATCATTGTTAAACATTATTATCATTATTATTATTACTATCATTTTTATTATCGGTATTATTATATCATTATTATTATCATTGTTAAACATTATTATCATTATTATTATTACTATCATTTTTATTATCGGTATTATTACTATCATTATTATTGTCATTATTATTAGTATTATCTTTATTATTATCATTATTATCATTAGTATTACTATCATTATTATCATTATTATTGTCATTATTATTATTATTATCATTATTACTATCATTATTATGATTGTCATTATTATTTTCATTATTATCATTATTACTATCATTATTATTATCATTGTTATTATCATTATTATTATTACTATCATTATTATTACTATTATTACTATTATTATTATCATTATTATTATTACTATCATTATTATTAATATTATTATTATTATCATTATTATTATTACTATCAGTATTATTACTATTATTACTATTATTATTATCATTATTATTATTACTATCATTATTATTAATATTATTATTATTATCATTATTATTATTACTATCAGTATTATTACTATCATTATTATTACTATCATTATTATCATTATTTTCAGTATTATTACTATCATTATTATTACTGTCATTATTATCATTATTTTCAGTATTATTACTATCATTATTATCATTATTATTATTACTATCATTATTATCATCATTATTATTACTATCATTATTATCATTATTTTCAGTATTATTACTATCATTATTATCATCATTATTATTACTATCATTATTATCATCATTATTATTACTATCATTATTATCATTATTTTCAGTATTATTACTATCATTATTATCAGTATTATTACTATCATTATTATCATCATTATTATTACTACCATTATTTTCAGTATTATTACTACCATTATTATTACTATCATTATTATCATCATTATTATCATCATTATTATTACCATTATTATTACTATCATTACTTTCAGTATTATTACTACCATTATTATTACTATCATTATTATTACTATTATTATTACTATCATTATTATTAATATTATTATTATTATCATTATTATTATTACTATCATTATTATTACTATTATTATTATTATCATTATTATTATTACTATCAGTATTATTACTATCATTATTATTACTATCATTATTATCATTATTTTCAGTATTATTACTATCATTATTATCATTATTATTATTATTACTATCCTTATTATCATCATTATTATTACTATCATTATTATCATCATTATTATTACTATCATTATTATCATTATTTTCAGTATTATTACTATCATTATTATCATCATTATTATTACTATCATTATTATCATCATTATTATTCATATCATTATTATCATTATTTTCAGTATTATTACTATCATTATTATCATCATTATTATTACTATCATTATTATTACCATTATTATTACTATCATTATTTTCAGTATTATTACTACCATTATTATTACTACCATTATTATTACTATCATTATTATTACTACCATTATTATTACTATCATTATTATCATTATTATTATTACTATCAGTATTATTATTATCATTATTATTACTCTCATTATTATCATTATTATTACTCTCATTATAATTATAATCGTTATTATTACTACCATTATTATTACTATCATTATTATCATTATTATTATTACTATCAGTATTATTATTATCATTATTATTACTCTCATTATAATTATAATTGTTATTATTACTATCAGTATTATTATTATAAGTATTATTACTATCAGTATTATTACTATCATTATTATCATTATTATTACTCTCATTATAATTATAATCGTTATTATTACTATCATTATATTTATAATTATTATTATTATTATTGCTATTTTCCCCATGCATCATATATGATCTTATTCAGGGTAAAGAATGAGATAATGGGCTGTTTAACTGGTAGAGAGGACGGACCTAGCAGGCCTGATGTTGTGAATTATGAATACCGTTAAAACCGTTCCTCCTGAGGATGCATTCATGCATCATGCATAACTCATCCTATCAGTTACACTGACGTCTGTGCTGCTCAGCGATGCAGGATGACTTCATATTCATCAGTAGGTTTATTTATCACAATACACTGTAGACAGTACAACACTGTAAACTATACATCACGTCATAACACAATACACTGTAGACCGTACAATACGACACACAATGCATCACAATATAACACAATACACTGTGTCCCCATGCTTGGAAAGAAGAGAGGAAGTTACACACCAGAAACACAATAAAATTAGCTATCAGTGTTTCAGATTATGTAGCTGAGATTCAGAACATAACATTTATTTTAGTACATGTGTTGTTCTCTGTTGGAGAAGTCAATGGTGGGTTAAATACACTAATGACATGCTGATCTCTCGTTGATGCAATACATTTCTCAGACATTCCCCGACTCAGTTATGACACTGTACATATCAGCCTCTATCTGAAGTCTTCATGTCATAGTTAAACTCTTATATACACCTCACCAGCAGGTAGTCAGTGGTAATGTGTTGGTTAACCTGAAGCTAAAGTTAAAAGTCTTTGATTTTGCAACAGCCAGGTTTCTCACTATTTCATTCTCTGAAGTACAGTTAGTGTTTAGTGGTAATCTTCTCTCTGTTTCCCTCGCTGCGTGTGTGAACATATACCTGTGTGTGTGTGTATGAACATATACCTGTGTGTGTGTGTGTGTGTGTGTGTGTGTGTGTGTGTGTGTGTGTGTGTGTGTGTGTGTGTGTGTGTGTGTGTGACAGAGAGAAGTGGTGCTGTGTAGCATTGATAAAAGCACCTTCCACCCCTCCTCTGATTTGGGGGGGAGAGAGAGAGATGAGGAGAGAGAGAGAGGCAGTGGAGGTAAATGGAGATTGGGGCAGGTTGCAGGTTGCAGGCTACAGGAATAACTGGAGCTGTTCTTATTTTCTCTTCCAATGGGCTAATGAGGTAGTTTAGCCACAGGGGCTTTTCTAATAAAAACAACAACTGCAAGAATAGAGGTGGTGGGGAGAAAAATGACATGTAATCATACGTACACGTTGTGCTGTGCTGGCAGGTACAGAAAGGAAGACTTGAGCTCAATCAGACAGTATGGCTTTGTCCCAGAGGAGAGATAGAGAGGGAGGGGAGGGAGGGGAGAGAGATGAGGCAGGTGAGAGAAAGGGTGGATGGGAGAGTGAGAGGGGAGGGATGGGGGAGAGAGATGGGGCCGGAGAGAAATAGGGAGGAGGGGGGGGGAGTGAGAGGGGGTGAGAGAGAGGGAATTGAGAGAGAAAAACAATTTACTAAGCAAATGTTGAATTTGCTTTTAAACAAATGACCATACGACAGACCACGTATTCAGCGTACGACACACACACGTTAGTATGTCTCTGAACTAGGCCAAGCCTTGTTGTGGAGTAGAGTGTGTGGGTTCATCAACGGCTTTTGGTTGGCTCTGCTGCATTGCTGTGATGGTTTACAGAGAGAATGAAAGAGAGATGTAAATGAGATCAAAGAGAAAGAAGAGGAGGTAAGAGGAGAGAGAGATAAATCAGGAGGTGAGTGGAGATGAAAGAGAGCGAGAGAGAGAAAAAATCCTCTGCATTATTATTTTCAGCCGACTCGTACATTTCATCAGCGAAAACAATGTACTGAGCAAATGTCAAATTGGCTTTTTACCAAATTACCGTGCGACCGACCACGTATTCACCCTGCACATCCTAATTGACAAACAAACAAACCAAACAAAGGCAAAGTCTTCTCATGCTTTGTTGATCAATTTGACATGAGGGTCTGCTATACAAATTGATGGAAAGTGGTGTTGGGGGAAAAACATGTACACAAACAACAAGTGTGGGGTTAAAATTGGCAAAAAACACAAGTTTCTTTCCACAGGGGCGTGGGGTGAGACAGGGATGCAGCTAGAGCCCCACCCTCTTCAACATATAATACAACGAATTGGTGAGGGCACTAGAACAGTCTAGAATCCTACTAGAATCTGAAATCAAATGTTTACTGTTTGCTAATGATCTGGTGTTTCTGTCCCCAAAGAAGGAGGTCCTACAGCAACACCTAGATCTTCTGCACAGATTCTGTCAGACCTGGGCCTTGACAGTAAATCTCGGTAAGACAAAAATAATGGTGTTCCAAAAAAGGTCCAGTTGCCAGGACCACGAATACAAATTCCATCTAGACACCGTTACCCTAGAGCACACAAAAAACTATTCTATACAAATCTACCAAACTATACATACCTCGGCCTAAACATCAGTGCCACAGGTGACTTCCACAAAGCTGTGAACGATCTGAGAGACAAAAGGAACATAAAATTTGACATACCAATTAGGATCTGGCTAAAAATACTTGAATCAGTTATAGAACCCATTGCCCTTTATGGTTGTGAGGTCTGGGGTCCGCTCACCAACCAAGAATTCACAAAATGGGACAACCACCAAATTGAGACTCTGCATGCAGAATTCTGCAAAAATGTCCTCCGTGTACAACGTAGAACACCAAATAATGGTTGCAGAGCAGAATTAATTATCAAAATCCAGAAAAGAGTCGTTAACCTCTCTAGGGGGTGTGGGACGCTACCGTCCCACTTGGCCAACATCCAGTGAAATTGCAGAGCGCCAAATTCAAAAACAGAAATACTCATTATAAACATTCATAAAACATATAAGTGTTATACATCGGTTTAAAGATTAACTTCTTGTTAATCCAACAATGGTGTCAGATTTCAAAAAGGCTTTACAGCTAAAGCATACCATGCGATTATCTGAGGATAGTGCCCAGCAGACAAATCATTACCAGTCAAGTAGAGGAGTTACACAAGTCAGAAATAGTGATAAAATGAATCACTTACCTTTGATGATCTCCGTATGGTGTGGTGGCTAATTTCTGCATTACCAAATGAGGAGAGTTACAAACTTCACACACCAGTCAGAGTTATACTTAAACTACATCTTTAATAATAAGAGCTTTGCAATAGCACTTGACTTTCAATGATGCGCCATTGAAAGTGACAACACAAAAGTACAAAGATCTTTTATAGCCAAGATACACCCCTCTCAACCTACATGACGAACCACAGATCTTAGGAACAGTTCACAAAGAAAGACTTTTACTTGAGAGAGGAGTATCCCATAGCCAGATAGCATTCGCTATACATTATCGTTCAGTTTGGTCCCTAAAACGAGGTTCTAATCTCATTCCTGGTACTTCATAGCACAAAAACATGACCTCATTTTCACGTCCTGACCATAGTAAGTTGTTATTTTCTATGGTAGAGTGGTCAGGGCGTGACAGGGGTGTTGATCTGTTTTTGTATGTCTATGTTCAGGTTCTAGTTGTTGTATTTCTATGTGGGTTGTTGTTTGGAATGACCTCCAATTAGAGGCAGCTGGTTGTTGTTGTCTCTAATTGGAGGCCATACTTAAGTTGATGTTTGTCCCACCTGTCCTTGTGGGTGATTATATTTTGAGTAGTGTGTTTTTTCCCTCTCTGCGTCACGGTTTGTTGTTTTCTGGTTAGTTTAAGTATTTATGTATTGCATCACGTTTCACTATTAAATAAAGATGTGGAACTACGAAAACACTGCGCTTTGGTCCGCTCCTTATCACAGCCGTGACACTCATGTTATTCTGGAATGCTCTTTAGGTTTTATCACCCAAAGACATCGTAAATCTCTTCTGTCAGTGCTATCTCATAGAGGCCCATCCTCAGTAAAACACACACACACAATAGTTAACAGAATACTCTATTCTGTCGAATAAAACAACCATTATAATATAATACAAGCATTATAACATAATCTTGCAATTTTCCACGACAATGATTACACTCACAAGACTCCCATTTACTCAATAAATGTTTGTTTTGTTCGATAAAGTACAAAAGCTTCGGCAATATAAAAAGAAAACAAGAAAGGCGTGCTCTAGGGTCGTGCGCATGAAAACCCTCAGGAACACTGGTC
This sequence comes from Salmo trutta, assembly GCF_901001165.1. Classification (NCBI taxonomy): domain Eukaryota; kingdom Metazoa; phylum Chordata; class Actinopteri; order Salmoniformes; family Salmonidae; genus Salmo; species Salmo trutta. Next base: position 9,583,560 of record NC_042972.1, on the reverse strand, counting down.
CACTCATTCAAAGTGGTCTTACTCCCTCATTTTTCAGAATACAAGCCTGAAACAATGTCTAAAGACTGTGACATCTAGTGGAAACCATAGGAAGTGCAATTTCAGTCCTAAATCAATCGATACTGTAATGGCATTCAATAGAAAACTTCAAAATAAAAATAATCCCACTTCCTGGATGGATTTTTCTCAGGTTTTTGCCTGCCATATCAGTTCTGTTATACTCACAGACATTATGTTAACAGTTTGGAAACTTTAGAGTGTTTTCTATCCAAATCTACCAATTATATGCATATCCTAGCCTCTAGTAGCAGGCAGTTTACTTTGGGCATGCTTTTCATCCGGAGGTGAAAATAGTGCCCCTACCCTAGTGAAGTTAAATTCTACAACCACCTAAAAGGAAGCGATTCCCTGAACCTTCCATAACAAAGCCATCACCTACAGAGAGATTAACCTGGAGAAGAGTCCCCTAAGCAAGCTGGTTCTGTGGCTCTGTTCACAAACACAAACAGACCCCACAGAGCCCAAGGACAGTAACTCAATTAGACCCAACCAAATCATGAGGAAACAAAAAAATAATTACTTGACACATTGGAAAGAATTAACAAAAAAAACTGAGCAAACTAGAATGCTCTTTGGCCCTAAACATAAAGTACACAGTGGCAGAATACCTGATCACTGTGACTGACCCAGAATTTTGGAAATCTTTGACTGTGTACAGACTCAGTGAGCATAGTCTTGCTATTGAGAAAGGCTGCCAAAGGCAGACTTGGCTCTCAAGAGAAGACAGGCTATGTGCACACTGCCCACAAAATGAGGTGGAAACTGAGCTGCACTTCCTAACCTCCTGCCAAATGTATGACCATATTAGAGACACATATTTCCCTCAGATTACACAGACCCACAAAGAATTTGAAAACAAATCCAATTTTAATAAACTCCCATATCTACTGGGTGAAACACCACAGTGTGCAATCACAGCAACAATATTTGTGACCTGTTGCCACAAGAAAAGGGCAACCAGTGAAGAACAAATATTTTTTATTTATTTTCTCTTTACTTTACCTATTTGCACATCATTACAAAACTGTATATAGAGATATGACATTTGAAATGTCTTTATTCTTTTGGAACTTGTTTGAGTGTAATATTTACTGTTCACTTTTTATTGTTTATTTCACTTTTGTTCATCCATTTCACTTGCTTTGACAATGTAAACATATGTGTCCCTGCCAATAAAGCCTCATGAATTGAATTGAATTGATAGAGAGGAAGGGAGGAGAGGGAGAGAGAGGAGAGAGTGGGAGACTTGACACTTGATAAAAGGAAAATCTATGATTTGAAAAAGTCAAGGTGAAAAAATGCACTTAGACTTGATTTCCCGTCAAATGGAAGACATTACACATGATGTTGAATGAAAAATTGTTGTTTTCAAGGTGTCAGTGTCGCTAAACGTAAATTGTTCCAAGGCATTTACAACGCACTGTATGGTATTGTTAGGCCTCTGTACAATGATGAATAGTTGTAAATAGAGTTAGGAATTCCTTTTGAAAGGTGTGAAGAGACCCTTGATGCCATTCTTTCACTTGATTCTGTGCTGCTGCTTCCTGTTGTATGTGCTGTAATGTTGTGTGAATTGTATGTACAGGACAATTTGTGAATTGTGCTGTGGTGACAACATAATTCAAAGGATAACCTAAATTCTTATTTCCAGCGATTCGACTTCTAATGTAAATGTTCCTTTTTTTCATGATCACAAACTCTGCAGATGTTGATGAGCATAGATAATACGTACTGTAACAAACTGAGTGCACAAAGCATTAGGAACGCCTTCCTAATATTGAGTTGCACCCCCTTTTTGCCCTCAGAACAACCTTAATTCGTCGTGGGCATGGACTCTACAAGGTGTTGAAAGCATTCCACATGGATGCTGGTCCATGTTGACTCCAATGCTTCCCACAGTTTTGTCAAGTTGACTGGATGTCCTTTGGGTGGTAGGTCATTATTGATTCACAGGGAAACCCTAGCAGGGAAACTGTTGTAGTTCTTTACATAAACTGGTATGCCTGGTACCTACTACCATACTCTGTTCAAAGGCACTTAAATCTTTTGTCTTGCTCATTCACCCTCTGAGTGGCACACATACACACAATCCATGTCTCAATTGTCTCAAGGCTTAGAAATCCTTCTTTAACCTGTCACCTTATCTTCATCTACACTGATTGAAGTGGATTCGATAAGGGATCATAGCTTTCAACTGGATTCACCTGCTCAGTCTATGTCATGGAAAGAGCAGGTGTTCCTAATGTTTGGTCAATTAATGTATGTAGAGCAACTGGTTATAGACAGATTCCATACAGAAAACTGCTGTAGATTCCATATAGAAAACTGCTGTAGATTCCATATAGAAAAATTGCAATAGAGGAGGACTATTGAAAAAATGTCTTTGTCCAGTCAGTGTGGGTTGATTAGGTTGTGGTCAATGGATCGTCTCTATAAGCAATATTATCTTGGTGAATCACATTGAAGTCTTAACACTTTACCATAAAGACATAAAAGCTGCTTCCTAAATGGCACCCTATTCCCTACATAGTGCACTACTTTAGACCTGAGCCCTATGGGACCATATTACCTACATAGTTAATAGCATATTATATACAGGGTCAGTTAATACCATACTATATACAGGGTCAGTTAATACCATATTATATACAGGGTCAGTTAATACCATACTATATACAGGATCAGTTAATACCATACTATATACAGGATCAGTTAATACCATACTATATACAGGGTCAGTTAATACCATACTATATACAGGGTCAGTTAATACCATACTATATACAGGGTCAGTTAATACCATACTATATACAGGGTCAGTTAATACCATACTATATACAGGGTCAGTTAATACCATATTATATACAGGGTCAGTTAATACCATACTATATACAGGGTCAGTTAATACCATACTATATACAGGGTCAGTTAATACCATACTATATACAGGGTCAGTTAATACCATATTATATACAGGGTCAGTTAATACCATACTATATACAGGATCAGTTAATACCATACTATATACAGGGTCAGTTCAATACCATACTATATACAGGGTCAGTTAATACCGTACTATTTACAGGGTCAGTTAATACCATACTATATACAGGGTCAGTTCAATACCATACTATATACAGGGTCAGTTAATACCATATTATATACAGGGTCAGTTAATACCATACTATATACAGGGTCAGTTCCAGGGTCAGTTAATACCATATTATATACAGGGTCAGTTCCAGTACCATACTATATACAGGGTCAGTTCCAGTACCATACTATATACAGGGTCAGTTAATACCATACTATATACAGGGTCAGTTCAATACCGTACTATTTACAGGGTCAGTTAATACCATACTATATACAGGGTCAGTTAATACCATACTATATACAGGGTCAGTTAATACCATACTATATACAGGGTCAGTTAATACCATACTATATACAGGGTCAGTTAATACCATATTATATACAGGGTCAGTTAATACCATACTATATACAGGGTCAGTTCCAGTACCATATTAACAATGTGCAGGGATACTGGAGTGATCAGGATATAAGATAGGCATCAGGATATAACATAAACAGAGTAGCAGCAGCTTGTATGTGAGTGGGTGTGTGTAGAGTCAGTATAAATGTATGTGAGTGGGTGTGTGTAGAGTCAGTATAAATGTATGTGAGTGGGTGTGTGAGTGAACAGATGTTGGAGTGACAGTGTGTGTGTGAGCGTGTTGGAGTGACAGTGTGTGTGTGTGTTGGAGTGACGTGTGTGTGTTGGAATGACAGTGTGTGTGAGTGTGTAGGGCCCTGTGAATGTGTAGGGTCCTGTGAATGTGTAGGGTCCTGTGAGTGTGTAGGGTCCTGTGAGTGTGTAGGGCCCTGTGAGTTTGTAGGGTCCTGTGAGTGTGTAGGGCCCTGTGAGTTTGTAGGGCCCTGTGAGTGTGTAGGGTCCTGTGAATGTGTAGAGCCCTGTGAGTGTGTTGGGCCCTGTGAGTGTGTAGGGCCCTGTGAGTGTGTAGGGCCCTGTGAGTTTGTAGGGCCCTGTGAGTTTGTAGGGCCCTGTGAGTGTGTAGGGTCCTGTGAGTGTGTAGGGTCCTGTGAGTGTGTAGGGTCCTGTGAGTGTGTAGAGCCCTGTGAGTGTGTAGAGCCCTGTGAGTGTGTAGAGCCCTGTGAGTTTGTAGGGTCCTGTGAGTGTGTTGGGTCCTGTGAATGTGTAGAGCCCTGTGAGTGTGTAGAGCCCTGTGAGTGTGTAGAGCCCTGTGAGTGTGTTGGGCCCTGTGAGTTTGTAGGGTCCTGTGAGTGTGTTGGGTCCTGTGAATGTGTAGAGCCCTGTGAGTTTGTAGGGTCCTGTGAGTGTGTTGGGCCCTGTGAGTGTGTTGGGCCCTGTGAGTGTGTTGGGCCCTGTGAGTGTGTTGGGTCCTGTGAATGTGTAGAGCCCTGTGAGTTTGTAGAGTCCTGTGAATGTGTAGAGCCCTGTGAATGTGTAGAGCCCTGTGAGTGTGTAGAGCCCTGTGAGTGTGTAGAGCCCTGTGAATGTGTAGAGCCCTGTGAGTGTGTTGGGTCCTGTGAATGTGTAGAGCCCTGTGAATGTGTAGAGCCCTGTGAGTTTGTAGGGTCCTGTGAGTGTGTTGGGTCCTGTGAATGTGTAGAGCCCTGTGAGTGTGTTGGGCCCTGTGAGTTTGTAGGGTCCTGTGAGTGTGTTGGGTCCTGTGAGTGTGTAGGGCCCTGTGAGTTTGTAGGGTCCTGTGAATGTGTAGAGCCCTGTGAGTGTGTAGGGCCCTGTGAGTTTGTAGGGTCCTGTGAGTGTGTAGAGCCCTGTGAGTTTGTAGGGTCCTGTGAGTGTGTAGAGCCCTGTGAGTTTGTAGGGTCCTGTGAGTGTGTAGAGCCCTGTGAGTGTGCATACAGACAGTGCAAAAATTTAAATAAAAGGTCAATAAAGATACAAGGTTAACTCAGATAGTCTGTGTAGCTTTTTTGTTAGCTATTTATTAGTCGTATTGCTTGGGGATAGAAGCTGTTGAAGATCCTGTTGGTGTCAGACTTGATGCACCGGTACTGCTTGCCGTGTGGAAGCAGAGAGAATAATCTATGACTTGGGTGGTTGGAGTCTTTAATGATTTTCCTGGTTGGACTCTTGAACCTGCTCCACTGTCGCCCTGTCGATGTGCGTGGGGCGGCGTGATCTCTCCCCCTGTTTCCTGTAGTACATGATCAGCTCATTGATCTTACTGACGTTGAGAGAGAGGTTGTTGCTTCGGCACCACACTGCCAGGTCACTGACCTCCTCCCTGTCGGCTGACTCATCGTCGCCGGTGATCAGGACTACCACCGTCATGTCATCAGCGAAGTTGATGATGGTGTTGATGTCGTGCGCGAACAGGGAACACAGGAGGGGACTAAGCACACACCCCTCTGGGGCCCCCCGTGTTGAGGGTCAGCGTGGTGGAGATGACGTTGCCTACCCTCACCACCTGGGGTCGGCCCATCAGGAAGTCCAGGATCAAGTTGCAGAGGGAGTTGTTCAAACCGAGAGTCCTAAGCTTGGTGACGAGCTTGGAGGGGACAATGAGCTGTAGTCAATGAACAGCCTTCTCAAATAGGTAATCTCTTATCTAGGTGGGTGAGGGCAGAGTGGAGAGCAATTGAGATTGCGTCGTCAATGGATCTGTTGGGGCGGTACGCAAATTGGAGTGGGTCTACTGTGGCTGGGATGGTGGAGTTAATGTGTGCCATAACCAGCCTCTCAAAGCACTTCATAATTACAGAAATGAGGGCGGTAGTCAATGAGTTCTTAGGAACAGGAATGATTGTGGTCATCTTTTTATGTGTGATGTAAGGAACCCAGGAAGAGTAGCTGCTGCCTTGGCAAGAACTAATGGAGATCCTAATAAATACAAATACAAATCTTAAAACATGTGGGATTTACGGACTGGGACAAAGAGAGGTTGAAAATTACCGTGAATATGCCTGCAGCCTGGTCGGCACATGCTTTGAGAGCGCGCCCTGCAATACCGTCGGGGCCCGAGGCATAAAGGCAAGTTTTCTCGTGGGGTTTGTAACATAATTATGGTATTTTGAATCAGTCTTTGAGGTTTTCTCAGTGGTCTGCTTAGATATCAGGGAAACGCAATAAAGTGGGATTGTGGCATCATATCTGAGTCTTAAATATGTTAAGAGGGTTATATCCCATTAGTAGTCTAAAGCAGTCACACTGAACTGGAATTGATGCTAATTTGCTGTATAGCTTCACTTAATATGAGACATCAGAAGTAGTAGCACTCTGTCTCTCTGTCTCTCTCTCTGTCTGTCTCTATGTCGCTGTCTCGCTGTCTCTGTCTTGCTCTCTCTCTCTCTCCCTGTCTCTGTCTCCCTCTGTCTCTCTATCTCTCTCTCTCTGTCTGTCTCTGACTCTCTTTCACTCTCTTTCTCTCTCTCTCCCTCCCTCCAATAACCTTCAGTGTAGCTCATTGATAGTTTTTCCCCACAAGTATGTGGTTAATTTTCACAACTTTTATTACAGAATTACAAGCAGATCAACAAAACGGCACTTGTTTCAAAACTCTAAGCACATTGTCAATTGACAAAGTACAACACACCAAATCATACAGTCACTTTTTCACCAAACCTAATCATTGTTTTATCTAGAAATAAATGTTTTACATTGCAATACAGAAATAAATTGCTTTTGATACTCTTCTCTTTTGTTAAAATACATTTTACTATTACTTAATCTGACTGCTCTTAATTGATAGTCACTTAAACGTTTGGTAGACCCATAGATTTGTCTCCTACATAATAGGAGAACTGAAAATATCTGTAAAGTAGAAACATATATATATACTTGAATGTACTACTATGACGATGACTATTGGGATTTTACTTAACAGTAAGTTTAAAAATATGTATTGACAGAGATGTACTGTATGCAACAAATCAAATCAAAGTTTATTGGTTGCATACACAGATTAGCAGATGTTACAGCAGGTGCCATCATATAAATTAGCCTTACAGGGCTTGACATTCAGGTAAATTATTAAGTGGCTCACCGAGCCAATGCCAACTGAAAGTTACTTGCCCGATATAATTATTTTTTTTAAATCCCGGTTTCTGAGTTTTACTATTTTTTTCAGGTTTTCACTCTGGAAGTTCTATGCTTAAAACACATCAGGAGACCACTTTTGAGGTCTGGGAACAATCCCCCGCCAAAAAAATATTGGAGGGTGTATTTGCCCTTTAATTTAATTGCATACCTAGCAGGAGACCGTTGTGTTTGGCTAGTGGTGTTTTTGTGCTGTATTTTTGTCATGTACGGTGTATGCATTTGCAAAACAAATGAATCGCGATTGATTGGTACAAATCATCATGATATCATTTTGCCAGGTATTTATTTTACCAGGCAAGTCAGTTATTTACAATGACAGCCTAGGAACAGTGGGTTAATTGCATTGTTCAGGGGCAGAACGACAGATTTTTACCTTGTCAGCTTCGGGGATACGATCTAGCAACCTTGCGTTTACTGGCCCAACACTAACCAATAGACTACCTGCCGCCCCAGGAAGGCCTACTTTGCAGTCAACATTTAACTGGGAAGGTTTTTTGGGAAAGCCTTTAGATTTTCATTCAAACAGCTCATGATGACTGAATTGCACATCGCCAAGATTCAACCAAAACTTTGGATCAAGCTTTTTTAATACCTGATTTACATACCCATTGTTGCAAAGTTATTTAAATACATGCTAAAAAAAAATGAACTAGCACTCTAGCGACCAATAATGAATTGGTGTCGCACAGCCAAGTCAAAGGGTCGCAAATGCGAGTGTTCTGGTCTCAGTTGTGAGCCCTGACCCTTTGACCCTATCCCAAACCTTAACCGTCACCTACTTTAACCCTATCCCAAACCTTAACCATTACCCACTTTAACCCTATCCCAAACCTTAACCATTACCTACTTTAACCCTATCCCAAACCTTAACCATTACCCACTTTAACCCTATCACAAACCTTAACCGTTACCTACTTTAACCCTATCCCAAACCTTAACCGTTACCCACTTTAACCCTATCCCAAACCTTAACCATTACCTACTTTAACCCTATCCCAAACCTTAACCATTACCCACTTTAACCCTATCCCAAACCTTAGCCATTACCTACTTTAACCCTATCACAAACCTTAACCGTTACCTACTTTAACCCTATCCCAAACCTTAACCGTTACCCACTTTAACCCTATCCCAAACCTTAACCATTACCTACTTTAACCCTATCACAAACCTTAACCGTTACCTACTTTAACCCTATCCCAAACCTTAACCATTACCTACTTTAACCCTATCCCAAACCTTAACCATTACCTACTTTAACCCTATCCCAAACCTTAACCGTTACCCACTTTAACCCTATCACAAACCTTAACCATTACCTACTTTAACCCTATCACAAACCTTAACCATTACCTACTTTAACCCTATCCCAAACCTTAACCATTACCTACTTTAACCCTATCCCAAACCTTAACCGTTACCTACTTTAACCCTATCCCAAACCTTAACCATTACCTACTTTAACCCTATCCCAAACTTTAACCATTACCTACTTTAACCCTATCCCAAACCTTAACCGTTAGCTACTTTAACCCTATCCTAAACCTTAACCATTACCCACTTTAACCCTATCCCAAACCTTAACCATTACCTATTTTAACCCTATCCCAAACCTTAACCATTACCCACTTTAACCCTATCCCAAACCTTAACCGTTACCCACTTTAACCCTATCCCAAACCTTAACCATTACCTACTTTAACCCTATCCCAAACCTTAACCATTACCTACTTTAACCCTATCCCAAACCTTAACCATTACCTACTTTAACCCTATCACAAACCTTAACCAGTCCTAATGAATACTTAACTTTAGTCATTGTCCCCCTCCTGGACAAAGGATATCTTCTTGCATATATTCAGGCTAGTGATCCCCTATACATTATATATATTCAGGCTCATGATCCCCTATACATTACATATATTCAGGCTCGTGATCCCCTATACATTACATATATACAGGCTAGGGGTCCCCTATACATTACATATATTCAGGCTCGTGATCCCCTATACATTACATATATTCAGGCTAGTGATCCCCTATACATTACATATATACAGGCTAGGGCTCCCCTATACATTACATATATACAGGCTAGGGGTCCCCTATACATTACATATATACAGGCTAGGGATCCCCTATACATTTCCTATACAAATCAAATCAAAGTTTATCGGTAGCGTACACAGATTTGCGGATGTTATCGCAAGTGCAGCAAAATGCTTGTGTTTCTAGCTCCAACAGTGCAGTAACACCTAGCAATACAAAACAATACACTCATAATCCAAAAAGTACAAAAAAATAAATATATGTATATATTTGTGGACCATTCTTGGAACTGTTGAGTGTGAAAAACCCAGAAGCATTGCAGTTCTTGACACACACAAACCGGTTCGCCAGGCATCTACAACCATACCCTGTTCAAAGACACTTAAATATTTTGTCTTGCCAATTCAGCCTCTGAATGGCACACATACAATCCATGTCTCAATATTCTCAAGGCTTCAACATCATTCTTTAACCTGTCTCATCCCCTTCATCTATACTGATTGAAGTGGATTTAACAAGTACCATCAATAAGGGATCACAGCTTTCACCTGGATTCACCTGGTCAGTCTATGTCATGGACAGAGCAGGTGTTCTTAATGTTTTGAACACTCAGTAGAGAACGGCTCATAATAATGGTCAGAATGGAGCAAATGGAATGGCATCAAAGACCTGGAGACCATGTGTTTAATGTATTTGATACCATTCCACTGATAGCGCTCCAGTTATTACCACAAGCCCGTTCTTCCCAATAGAGGTGCCACCAACCTCCTGTGGCTTGGACAGTACATGAATAGAAAAGGTGTGTACAGCAGTAGTTATCTATGATGAGCCTGGACTAGAATACAGTATATACATATGAAGTGGGTAAAACAGAATGTAAATATTATGAAAGTGACCAGTGTTCAATTAATCTATCTACTGTAGGTTCAGGGCAATGACTAAAGTTCATGGCAGGGTACTGGGCGGAGACCAGGTAGTGGTGGCTGTTTAACAGTCTGATGACCTGGAGATAGAAGCTGTTTTTCAGCCTCTCGGGACCCAGCCTTGATGCACCTGTACTGTCTCCGCCTTCTAAATGTTAGCGGGGTGAACAGGCCGTCTGTCAGAGTCTAGGGGATGTAGGTAAGTCATAGTCAGGCACAGGACACAGAGATGAGTAATAATACTAACTTTACTCAAAAATAATCCTCCAACAAGGAGAACGAAAATCCAGAATTACATAAACGAGACAACTGACAACAATAAACACGCACAAAACCATGATGGCTCCAGAGGGTTAAATAGGGAAATAATTAAAACGAAATGGGAACCAGGTGTGTACAATACAGACAAAACAAATGGAAAAAGAAATGTAGATCGGTGGAGGCTAGAAAGCCGGTGACGTCGACCGCCGAACGCCGCCTGAACAAGGAGAGGCACCAACTTCGGCGCAAGTCGTGACGCCGTAGCTCGGGTGGCTGAGGTCTTTCATGGCCTTTCTGTGACACTAGGTGCTGTAGATGTCCTGGAGGACAGGCAGTGTGCCCTCGGTGATGCGTTGGGCTGACCACACCACCCTCTGGAGAGCAATGCGTTGCGGACGGTTCTGTTGCCGTACCAGGCGGTGATAAAGGATGCTTTCAATGGTGCATCTGTAGACGTTTGTGACGGGTTTCGGGTCAAGCCAACATTTTTCAGCCTCCTGAGGTTGACGAGACGCTGTTACACCTTCTTCACCACACTGTCTGTGTGAAGGGATCTCTACATCTCCTGTATATCCAATACATTTAGTAAAGCATGTTCAAATCTTTAGGTGCTGTGACCCAGGAGTAATCCATATGGACTTTCTCCTAATGCTGCTATTCTCTATATTGATCGCCTAAATTGCAGTCTGTGTACCTCCAAAAAACACTACAAACACTCTCATGAGCGTATACATTTTAGAGGCTAAAGAAACTGGCAAAATCATAACACAGCTATAACACACACACACACACACACACACACACACACACACACACACACACACACACACACACACACACACACACACACACACACACACACACACACACACACACACACACACACACACACAGCTACTTGAAGCTGTAACAGTACTACCTCGGGACATGGTTTAATGACTGTTGCTTGTTGTTGATGATGGGTGAAGCATCCACAGCACTTTGTTTGAATGTAGTTAAACACCCTGCTATTTCTAGCACAAGGGTTTGATTATAGCCAGCTACCTTTTTATAGTGGAGCTATAGTTACGTTTGTTACCAGCATATCATTTAGTCAATCTGTCTGTATGCACACACACACACACACACACACACACACACACACACACACACACACACACACACACACACACACACACACACACAGAGGCATACACATGTGCACATTCACACACACGCACACACAAACACCAAACACACACACACACACCAAACACACACACACAGGCACACACACACAGGCAAACGCATACCAAACACACACAGGCAAACACACAGCAAACACACATAGGCAAACACACACACATACACACACAGGCAAACACACAGCAAACACACATAGGCAAACACACACACATACACACACAGGCAAACACACACACACAGGCAAACACACCCACACACACACAGGCAAACACACATACACTGCCCTAGGAGCCCCTGCAGCAACATTAACATCAACAGGACAACTAGCATCAGGAAACAGACCTGACCTTCCTCTCTCCCTGGGTTTAGCAGTGTGTGTGTGTGTGTGTGTGTGTGTGTGTGTGTGTGTGTGTGTGTGTGTGTGTGTGTGTGTGTGCCAAAACAACAGTGGCACCTTCTCAGGTCAGTAGAGGACCAGATAAGAGGAGGAATTTGACAGTCGCTGGAGACAGAGGCCACGTCCCAAACCAAATGGCACCCTATTCCCTATATAGTGCACTCTGTTTGACCAGGGCCCACAGGGTACTGTATAGGGAATAGGGTGCACTCCGTTTGACCAGGGCCCATAGAGTACTACATAGGGAATAGGGTACAGTCCGTTTGACCAAGGCCCATAGAGTACTGTATAGGGAAAAGGGTACACTCCGTTTGAACAGGGTCCACAGGGTACTGTATAGGGAATAGGGTGCCGTTTGGAACATATTCAGAGTGTAGAAACAACATGATGGCATGGACAGGGTCCCTACAGGGTCCCTACATGATGGCATGGACAGGGTCCCTACAGGGTCCCTACATGATGGCATGGACAAGGTCCCTACAGGGTAAAGCAAAACACACACACACTCACACTCACACACTCAAACACACACTCACACACTCAAACACACACACACACACCCTCTCACACACCCTCTCACACACACACCCTCTCTCTCACACACACACACACACACACACACACACACACACACACACACACACACAGCCAGGGTCAGAGAGGTGGTAAACATTGACACCCAGCCTCTCTCCTCTGGTCAGAGGTGAAACGGACACAGATGGTAGATAAACACTCACCGTCCCTGTCAAAACCACAGCCCTGGGTCTGAGTGCGTGCTGCACAGTCAGTACACCTGCTCCTCAGTCTATTCCCTGTACAGTACTCTATGGGCCCTGGTCAAACGCAGTGTACCCTATTCCCTATACAGTACACTGTGGACCCTGGTCAAACGTAGTGCCCCCTATTCCCTATACAGTACCCTATGGGTCCTGGTCAAACAGTGTGCACTATATAGGGAATAGGGTGTCGTTTGGGATGCATAGTTTGTTTAGGTATTCAGCAGCTCAGACTGGGGTCCCAAGGGCCTCCTTCTCGTGTGTGTGTGTGTGTGTGTGTGTGTGTGTGTGTGTGTGTGTGTGTGTGTGTGTGTGTGTGTGTGTGTGTGTGTGTGTGTGTGTGTGTGTGTGTGCAGGCGTGTGTGTGCAGGCGTGTGTGTGTGTGTGTGTGTGTGTGTGCAGGCGTGTGTGTGTGTGTGTGTTTGCTTGTATGTGCACGCGTGTGTGTGTGTGTTTTCAGAGGAGAGAGCAGGATGCCTGAGCACCAATCTATTTGTCATGTCACAGTATGGCGCTACTAGGGAAAGCTTCAAACTAGATTATTGAGAAGCACCCCCCGTATAGAGAAGCAGTAACAGAGGAGGTGATTATTGAGAAGCACCCCCCCGTATAGAGAAGCAGTAACAGAGGAGGTGACTATTGAGAAACACCCCCCCCGTATAGAGAAGCAGTAACAGAGGAGGTGATTATTGAGAAGCACCCCCCGTATAGAGAAGCAGTAACAGAGGAGGTGATTATTGAGAAGCACCCCCCGTATAGAGAAGCAGTAACAGAGGAGGTGATTATTGAGAAGCACCCCCCATATAGAGAAGCAGTAACAGAGGAGGTGACTATTGAGAAACACCCCCCGTATAGAGAAGCAGTAACAGAGGAGGTGATTATTGAGAAGCACCCCCCGTATAGAGAAGCAGTAACAGAGGAGGTGATTATTGAGAAGCACCCCCCGTATAGAGAAGCAGTAACAGAGGAGGTGATTATTGAGAAACACCCCCCGTATAGAGAAGCAGTAACAGAGGAGGTGATTATTGAGAAGCACCCCCCATATAGAGAAGCAGTAACAGAGGAGGTGATTATTGAGGAACACCCCCCGTATAGAGAAGCAGTAACAGAGGAGGTGATTATTGAGAAACACCCCCCCCGTATAGAGAAGCAGTAACAGAGGAGGTAATTATTGAGAAACACCCCCCGTATAGAGAAGCAGTAACAGAGGAGGTGATTATTGAGAAGCACCCCCCGTATAGAGAAGCAGTAACAGAGGAGGTGATTATTGAGAAACACCCCCCGTATAGAGAAGCAGTAACAGAGGAGGTGATTATTGAGAAACACCCCCCCCCCGTATAGAGAAGCAGTAACAGAGGAGGTGACTATTGAGAAACACCCCCCCGTATAGAGAAGCAGTAACAGAGGAGGTGATTATTGAGAAGCACCCCCCCGTATAGAGAAGCAGTAACAGAGGAGGTGATTATTGAGAAACACCCCCCGTATAGAGAATCAGTAACAGAGGAGGTGATTATTGAGAAGCACCCCCCCTATAGAGAAGCACAGCAGAACGTTCCTGTAAGATAGTAGTGGACGTAGAATACATGTGGAGGAAGGCAGGCTTGCGACAAAGTTATTTTCTATTGTGGTATTTTATAAATAAGTGCAGGGTACAGTCAAAGCAGTGCCAAGTTCCACATTTACAGTGAATACTTATAGTATGTACCGTAATTTCCGGACTATTATGCGCACCTGAATATAAGGCGCACCCACTGAATTAAAAAATATATATTATTTTGAACATAAATAAGCCGCACATGTATATAAGCCGCAGGTGCTTACCGGTACATTGAAACAAATTAACTTTACACAGGCTTTAACGAAACACTGCTTGTGACAAAAATAAATAGGCTTTAACGAAACACGGCTTAAAATAAATAATTTGCAGTAAGCTTTAGTTGTCTTTTTGCACTGAGTCAATTCCTCACGCTGCTGTTTCCAACGTCTTATCATCGACTCATTAAGACCAAGCTCCCGTGCAACAGCTCTATTTCCTTTTCCAACAGCCAGATCAATCGCCTTCAACTTGAAAGCTGCATCATATGCATTTCTCCGTGTCTTTGCCATGATGAGGGTGACAAAATGACTACCGTAATCAGAATGATGGGAAGTTTGAGAGCGCTCGATTTAATCTAAACAGTAAACAAAAAAGTTGTTTGACCGTAACCCGTTCGGCAATTTCATTGGTCTAATGAAAGCTTCATGCCGTCAAAAAACTGAGCACGTCACAGAATGTGCTTTTTTGGAGAAAAAAAAATTGAAAGTGGGAAAAATCCATATATTAGCCACGTCATTGTTTAAGCCGTGAGGTTCAAAGCCTGGGAAAAAAGTTGCGGCTTATAGTCCGGAATTTATGGTAGTATGTACCTGGTAATATAGTGTCCGTTTTTCATGTTTGATTTAACATTAACATATGCAGGGGTAGGCCTTCATTGTAAATAAGAATTTGTTCTTAACTGACTTGCCTAGTTAAATAAAGGTTAAATAAAAAAATGATAATAATAATTTTAAAGAAATACTGTACATCAAGTCTTAACACAGTGGACATTCCCGTTCTTACTAATAAAGTTAAGCTTTTAACATTTCTCCAAGCAAATAAGATATCAGTAGTAGAAAAGGAATAGAAATCTCCTGTAGTGACAAACGAAGGGGCCCGAACCATGAAAAACAGCCACAGACCATTATTCCTCCTCCACCAAACTTTACAGTTGGCACTATGCATTCGGACAGGTAGCGTTCTCTTGGCATCTGCTAAACCCAGATTCATCCGTCGGACTGCTAGATACTGAAGTGTGATTCATCACTCCAGAGAACGTGTTTCCACTGCTCCAGAGTCCAATTGCGGCGAGCTTTACACCACTCCAACCAACGCCTGGCATTGCACACGGTGATCTTAGGCTTGTGTGTGGCTGCTCGGCCATGGAAACCCATTTCATGAAGCTCCCGACAAACAGTTATTGTGCTGACGTTGCTTGCAGAGGCAGTTTGGAACTCTGTAGTGAGTGTTGCAACCGAGGACAGTCCTGTTCTGTGAGCTTGTGTGGTCTAACACTTCACGGCTGAGCCTTTGTTGCTCCTAGACATTTCCACTTCACAATAACAGCGCTTACAGTTGTCCGGGGCAGCTTTAGCAGGTAAGAAATTTGACAAACTGACTTGTTGGAAAGGTGGCAACCTATGACGGTGCCACGTTGAAAGTCATTGAGCTCTTCAGTAACGCCATTCTACTACCAATGTTTGTCTATGGAGATTGCATGGCTGTGCTCAATGTTATACACCTGTCAGGAAGGGGTGTGACTGAAATAGCCAAATCCAATGTAACTCCAAGTCAATCACACTTCTGTGAAATCAAACTGTCCACTTAGGAAGCAACACTGATTGACAATACATTTCACATGCTGTTGTGCAAATGGAATAGACAACAGGTGGAAATTATAGGCAATTAGCAAGACACCCCTAATAAAGGAGTGGTTCTGCAGGTGGGGACCACAGACCACTTCTCAGTTCCTATGCTTCCTGGCTGATGTTTTGGTCACTTTTGAATGCTGGCGGTGCTTTCACTCTAGTGGTAGCATGAGACGGAGTCTACAACCCACACAAGTGGCTCAGGTAGTGCAGCTCATCCAGGATGGCACATCAGTGCGAGCTGTGGCAAGAAGGTTTGCTGTGTCTGTCAGCGTAGTGTCCAGAGCATGGAGGCGCTACCAGGAGACAGGCCAGTACATCAGGAGACGTG
Organism: Salmo trutta; assembly: GCF_901001165.1. Classification (NCBI taxonomy): domain Eukaryota; kingdom Metazoa; phylum Chordata; class Actinopteri; order Salmoniformes; family Salmonidae; genus Salmo; species Salmo trutta. Next base: position 9,567,026 of record NC_042972.1, on the reverse strand, counting down.
GAGGAGGCCGTAGGAGGGCAACAACCTAGCAGCAGGACCGCTACCTCCGCCTTTGTGCAAGGAGGAGCAGGAGGAGCACTGCCAGAGCCCTGCAAAATGACCTCCAGCAGGCCACAAATGTGCATGTGTCTGCTCAAACGGTCAGAAACAGACTCCATGAGGGTGGTATGAGGGCCCGACGTCCACAGGTGGGGGTTGCGCTTACAGCCCAACACCGTGCAGGACGTTTGGCATTTGCCATAGAACACCAAGATTGGCAAATTCGCCACTGGCGCCCTGTGCTCTTCACAGATGAAAGCAGGTTCACACTGAGCACGTGACAGACGTGACAGAGTCTGGAGACGCCGTGGAGAACGTTCTGCTGCCTGCAACATCCTCCAGCATGACCGGTTTGGCGGTGGGTCAGTCATGGTGTGGGGTGGCATTTCTTTGGGGGGCCGCACAGCCCTCCATGTGCTCGCCAGAGGTAGCCTGACTGCCATTAGGTACCGAGATGAGATCCTCAGACCCCTTGTGAGACCATATGCTGGTGCGGTTGGCCCTGGGTTCCTCCTAATTCCAGACAATGCTAGACCTCATGTGGCTGGAGTGTGTCAGCAGTTCCTGCAAGAGGAAGGCATTGATGCTATGGACTGGCCATTCCCCAGACCTGAATCCAATTGAGCACATCTGTGACATCATGTCTCGCTCCATCCACCAACGCCACGTTGCACCACAGACTGTCCAGGAGTTGGCGGAAGCTTTAGTCCAGGTCTGGGAGGAGACCCCTCAGGAGACCATCCGCCACCTCATCAGGAGCATGCCCAGGCGTTGTAGGGAGGTCATACAGGCACGTGGAGGCCACACACACTACTGAGCCTCATTTTGACTTGTTTTAAGGACATTACATCAAAGTTGGATCAGCCTGTAGTGTGGTTTTCCACTTTAATTTTGAGTGTGACTCCAAATCCAGACCTCCATGGGTTGATAAATTGGATTTCCATTGATTATTTTTGTGTGATTTTGTTGTCAGCACATTCAACTATGTAAAGAAAAAAGTACTTAATAAGATTATTTCTTTCATTCAGATCTAGGATGTGTTGTTTAAGTGTTCCCTTTATTTTTTTGAGCAGTATATATATTGTATGTGGGATGCTGGGTTGAAGGGAGTTGTAGTTTTCATTAAGCAAATATTCAGCCTAGTTCAGCGCATAAACGTGGTAATTAAATACAATGACCATAATCCATTGCGCCTGAATCCACATACTTTTCTATATACAGTGTAATTTCGGTTCCAACTCTTGTGTAAAACAATTTAAATAATTACAATAATGAAACGTGAAGTAGCAAGTTAAGCGACGTTGAACTATACCTAATATGTTGACCTTTAGGTTATTTGTTAGGCTACAGTGAAATGCTTTGAGATAATATAGTCAATAGGTCTAATAGATATGAATATTGAAGCTGCTCAGATGTAATAATACATGAGATGTAGTCTAATGGCTTAATACTAGGTAGGTCTATCGATGACACATACATGAACGTGATGTCAATATTTAGCCTAATAATATAGCTTTATATCATTTGGTTATCTTGGTTTTTATTTTGTATTTTTTTACCCTTGCTTCGATTGTTTATAACATTATAAACTTTTTAAGCTATTTGTATTCAACTAAGACGTTTTCGGCTGTCACAGAGAGACATATAAACATCTTCATTCTGTTTAGCAGAGATTTTCTGTGTGTAAAGTGTCGCAGGAGAGCAAACGATGATCTAACAACGCACTTAGCTGTTAGAGCGGTCTGAGGCCAGGCGTTAGATTACCAGTGGTCTGAGGCGTTAGATTACGAGTGGTCTGAGGCGTTAGATTACCAGTGGTCTGAGCCGTTAGATTACCAGTGGTCTGAGGCGTTAGATTACCAGTGGTCTGAGGCGTTAGATTACCAGTGGTCTGAGGCGTTAGATTACCAGTGGTCTGAGGCAGGCGTTAGATTACCAGTGGTCTGAGGGCAGGCGTTAGATTACCAGTGGTCTGAGGGCAGGGGTTAGATTACCAGTGGTCTGAGGGCAGGCGTTAGATTACCAGTGGTCTTAGGGCAGGCGTTAGTTTACCAGTGGTCTGAGGCGTTAGATTACCAGTGGTCTGAGGCGTTAGATTACCAGTGGTCTGAGGGCAGGCGTTAGATTACCAGTGGTCTGAGGCGTTAGATTACCAGTGGTCTGAGGCAGGTGTTAGATTACCAGTGGTCTGAGGGCAGGCGTTAGATTACCAGTGGTCTGAGGGCAGGTGTTAGATTACCAGTGGTCTGAGGGCAGGTGTTAGATTACCAGTGGTCTGAGGCGTTAGATTACCAGTAGTCTGAGGCAGGCGTTAGATTACCAGTGGTCTGAGGGCAGGCGTTAGATTACCAGTGGTCTGAGGCAGGTGTTAGATTAACAGTGGTCTGAGGGCAGGCGTTAGATTACCAGTTGTCTGAGGCGTTAGATTACCAGTGGTCTGAGGCGTTAGATTACCAGTGGTCTGAGGCGTTAGATTACCAGTGGTCTGAGGCGTTAGATTACCAGTGGTCTGAGGCATTAGATTACCAGTGGTCTGAGGCGTTAGATTACCAGTGGTCTGAGGCGTTAGATTACGAGTGGTCTGAGACGTTAGATTAGCAGTGGTCTGAGGTGTTAGATTACCAGTGGTCTGAGGCGTTAGATTACCAGTGGTCTGAGGCAGGCATTAGATTACCAGTGGTCTGAGGCCAGGCGTTAGATTACCAGTGGTCTGAGGGCAGGCGTTAGATTACCAGTGGTCTGAGGGCAGGCGTTAGATTACCAGTGGTCTGAGGCAGGCGTTAGATTACCAGTGGTCTGAGGGCAGGCGTTCGATTACCAGTGGCCTGAGGCGTTAGATTACCAGTGGTCTGAGGCGTTAGATTACCAGTGGTCTGAGGGCAGGCGTTAGATTACCAGTGGTCTGAGGCGTTAGATTACCAGTGGTCTGAGGCCAGGCGTTAGATTACCAGTGGTCTGAGGCCAGGCGTTAGATTACCAGTGGTCTGAGGCAGGTGTTAGATTACCAGTGGTCTGAGGTGTTAGATTACCAGTGGTCTGAGGCAGGCGTTAGATTACCAGTGGTCTGAGGCAGGTGTTAGATTACCAGTGGTCTGAGGCAGGTGTTAGATTACCAGTGGTCTGAGGGCAGGCGTTAGATTACCAGTGGTCTGAGGGCAGGCGTTAGATTACCAGTGGTTTGAGGGCAGGCGTAGATTACCAGTGGTCTGAGGCGTTAGATTACCAGTGGTCTGAGGCAGGCGTTAGATTACCAGTGGTCTGAGACGTTAGATTACCAGTGGTCTGAGGCGTTAGATTACCAGTGGTCTGAGGCGTTAGATTACCATTGGTCTGAGGCCAGGCGTTAGATTACCAGTGGTCTGAGGGCAGGCGTTAGATTACCAGTGGTCTGAGGCGTTAGATTACCAGTGGTCTGAGGTGTTAGATTACCAGTGGTCTGAGGCAGGCGTTAGATTACCAGTGGTCTGAGGCCAGGCGTTAGATTACCAGTGGTCTGAGGGCAGGCGTTAGATTACCAGTGGTCTGAGGGCAGGGGTTAGATTACCAGTGGTCTGAGGGCAGGCGTTAGATTACCAGTGGTCTTAGGGCAGGCGTTAGTTTACCAGTGGTCTGAGGCGTTAGATTACCAGTGGTCTGAGGCGTTAGATTACCAGTGGTCTGAGGGCAGGCGTTAGATTACCAGTGGTCTGAGGCGTTAGATTACCAGTGGTCTGAGGCGTTAGATTACCAGTGGTCTGAGGCAGGTGTTAGATTACCAGTGGTCTGAGGGCAGGCGTTAGATTACCAGTGGTCTGAGCCAGTGGTCTGAGGCGTTAGATTACCAGTGGTCTGAGGCAGGCGTTAGATTACCAGTGGTCTGAGGGCAGGCGTTAGATTACCAGTGGTCTGAGGCGTTAGATTACCAGTGGTCTGAGGTGTTAGATTACCAGTGGTCTGAGGCAGGCGTTAGATTACTAGTGGTCTGAGGCCAGGCGTTAGATTACCAGTGGTCTGAGGGCAGGCGTTAGATTACCAGTGGTCTGAGGGCAGGCGTTAGATTCCAGTGGTCTGAGGCAGGCGTTAGATTACCAGTGGTCTGAGGGCAGGCGTTAGATTACCAGTGGTCTGAGGCGTTAGATTACCAGTGGTCTGAGGCGTTAGATTACCAGTGGTCTGAGGCGTTAGATTACCAGTGGTCTGAGGCGTTAGATTACCAGTGGCCTGAGGCGTTAGATTACCAGTGGTCTGAGGCTTTAGATTACCAGTGGTCTGAGGCGTTAGATTACCAGTGGTCTGAGGCAGGGGTTAGATTACCAGTGGTCTGAGGCAGGTGTTGATTACCAGTGGTCTGAGGCAGGTGTTATATACCAGTGGTCTGAGGGCAGGCGTTAGATTACCAGTGGTCTGAGGGCAGGCGTTAGATTACCAGTGGTTTGAGGGCAGGCGTTAGATTACCAGTGGTCTGAGGCGTTAGATTACCAGTGGTCTGAGGGCAGGCGTTAGATTACCAGTGGTCTGAGGGCAGGGGTTAGATTACCAGTGGTCTGAGGGCAGGCGTTAGATTACCAGTGGTCTTAGGGCAGGCGTTAGTTTACCAGTGGTCTGAGGCGTTAGATTACCAGTGGTCTGAGGCGTTAGATTACCAGTGGTCTGAGGCAGGCGTTAGATTACAAGTGGTCTGAGGCGTTAGATTACCAGTGGTCTGAGGCGTTAGATTACCAGTGGTCTGAGGCAGGTGTTAGATTACCAGTGGTCTGAGGGCAGGCGTTAGATTACCAGTGGTCTGAGGGCAGGTGTTAGATTACCAGTGGTCTGAGGCAGGTGTTAGATACCAGTGTCTGAGGCGTTAGTTACAGTAGTCTGAGGGCAGGCGTTAGATTACCAGTGTCTGAGGGCAGGCGTTAGATTACCAGTGGTCTGAGGCAGGTGGTTAGATTACCAGTGGTTGAGGGCAGGCGTTAGATTACCAGTTGTCTGAGGGCAGGTAAGATTACCAGTGGTCTGAGGCGTTAGATTACCAGTGGTCTGAGGCGTTAGATTACCAGTGGTCTGAGGCGTTAGATTACCAGTGGTCTGAGGCGTTAGATTACCAGTGGTCTGAGGCGTTAGATTACGAGTGGTCTGAGGCGTTAGATTACCAGTGGTCTGAGGTGTTAGATTACCAGTGGTCTGAGGCGTTAGATTACCAGTGGTCTGAGGCAGGCATTAGATTACCAGTGGTCTGAGGCCAGGCGTTAGATTACCAGTGGTCTGAGGGCAGGCGTTAGATTTACCAGTGGTCTGAGGGCAGGCGTTAGATTACCAGTGGTCTGAGGCAGGCGTTAGATTACCAGTGGTCTGAGGGCAGGCGTTCGATTACCAGTGGCCTGAGGCGTTAGATTACCAGTGGTCTGAGGCGTTAGATTACCAGTGGTCTGAGGGCAGGCGTTAGATTACCAGTGGTCTGAGGCGTTAGATTACCAGTGGTCTGAGGCGTTAGATTACCAGTGGTCTGAGGCAGGCATTAGATTACCAGTGGTCTGAGGGCAGGCGTTAAATTACCAGTGGTCTGAGGGCAGGCGTTAGATTACCATTGGTCTTAGGGCAGGCGTTAGTTTACCAGTGGTCTGAGGCGTTAGATTACCAGTGGTCTGAGGCGTTAGATTACCAGTGGTCTGAGGCGTTAGATTACCAGTGGTCTGAGGCCAGGCGTTAGATTACCAGTGGTCTGAGGCCAGGCGTTAGATTACCAGTGGTCTGAGGCAGGTGTTAGATTACCAGTGGTCTGAGGTGTTAGATTACCAGTGGTCTGAGGCAGGCGTTAGATTACCAGTGGTCTGAGGCAGGTGTTAGATTACCAGTGGTCTGAGGCAGGTGTTAGATTACCAGTGGTCTGAGGGCAGGCGTTAGATTACCAGTGGTCTGAGGGCAGGCGTTAGATTACCAGTGGTTGAGGGCAGGCGTTAGATTACCAGTGGTCTGAGGCGTTAGATTACCAGTGGTCTGAGGCAGGCGTTAGATTACCAGTGGTCTGAGACGTTAGATTACCAGTGGTCTGAGGCGTTAGATTACCAGTGGTCTGAGGCGTTAGATTACCAGTGGTCTGAGGCCAGGCGTTAGATTACCAGTGGTCTGAGGGCAGGCGTTAGATTACCAGTGGTCTGAGGCGTTAGATTACCAGTGGTCTGAGGTGTTAGATTACCAGTGGTCTGAGGCAGGCGTTAGATTACTAGTGGTCTGAGGCCAGGCGTTAGATTACCAGTGGTCTGAGGGCAGGCGTTAGATTACCAGTGGTCTGAGGGCAGGCGTTAGATTACCAGTGGTCTGAGGCAGGCGTTAGATTACCAGTGGTCTGAGGGCAGGCGTTAGATTACCAGTGGTCTGAGGCGTTAGATTACCAGTGGTCTGAGGCGTTAGATTACCAGTGGTCTGAGGCGTTAGATTACCAGTGGTCTGAGGCGTTAGATTACCAGTGGCCTGAGGCGTTAGATTACCAGTGGTCTGAGGCTTTAGATTACCAGTGGTCTGAGGCGTTAGATTACCAGTGGTCTGAGGCAGGCGTTAGATTACCAGTGGTCTGAGGCAGGTGTTAGATTACCAGTGGTCTGAGGCAGGTGTTAGATTACCAGTGGTCTGAGGGCAGGCGTTAGATTACCAGTGGTCTGAGGGCAGGCGTTAGATTACCAGTGGTTTGAGGGCAGGCGTTAGATTACCAGTGGTCTGAGGCGTTAGATTACCAGTGGTCTGAGGCAGGCGTTAGATTACCAGTGGTCTGAGACGTTAGATTACCAGTGGTCTGAGGCGTTAGATTACCAGTGGTCTGAGGCGTTAGATTACCAGTGGTCTGAGGCAAGGCGTTAGATTACCAGTGGTCTGAGGGCAGGCGTTAGATTACCAGTGGTCTGAGGCGTTAGATTACCAGTGGTCTGAGGTGTTAGATTACCAGTGGTCTGAGGCAGGCGTTAGATTACTAGTGGTCTGAGGCCAGGCGTTAGATTACCAGTGGTCTGAGGGCAGGCGTTAGATTACCAGTGGTCTGAGGGCAGGCGTTAGATTACCAGTGGTCTGAGGCAGGCGTTAGATTACCAGTGGTCTGAGGGCAGGCGTTAGATTACCAGTGGTCTGAGGCGTTAGATTACCAGTGGTCTGAGGCGTTAGATTACCAGTGGTCTGAGGCGTTAGATTACCAGTGGTCTGAGGCGTTAGATTACCAGTGGCCTGAGGCGTTAGATTACCAGTGGTCTGAGGCTTTAGATTACCAGTGGTCTGAGGCGTTAGATTACCAGTGGTCGGCAGGCGTTAGATTACCAGTGTCTGAGGGCAGGCGTTAGATTACCAGTGGTCTGAGGGCAGGGGTTAGAGTACCAGTGGTCTGAGGGCAGGCGTTAGATTACCAGTGGTCTTAGGGCAGGCTTTAGTTTACCAGTGGTCTGAGGCGTTAGATTACAAGTGGTCTGAGGCGTTAGATTACCAGTGGTCTGAGGCGTTAGATTACCAGTGGTCTGAGGGGAGGCGTTAGATTACCAGTGGTCTGAGGCGTTAGATTACCAGTGGTCTGAGGCAGGTGTTAGATTACCAGTGGTCTGAGGTGTTAGATTACCAGTGGTCTGAGGCAGGCATTAGATTACCAGTGGTCTGAGGCAGGTGTTAGATTACCAGTGGTCTTGAGGGCAGGCGTTAGATTACCAGTGGTCTGAGGGCAGGCGTTAGATTACCAGTGGTCTGAGGGCAGGCGTTAGATTACCAGTGGTCTGAGGCAGGTTAGATTACAGTGGTCTGAGGCAGGGATCCCGTGGTCTGAGGCGTTTAGATTACCAGTGGTCTGAGGCGTTAGATTACCAGTGGTCTGAGGCGTTAGATTACCAGTGGTCTGAGGCGTTAGATTACCAGTGGTCTAGCGTTAGATTACCCAGTGGTCTGAGGCCAGGGCGTTTTAGATTACCAGTGGTCTGAGGGCAGGCGTTAGATTACCAGTGGTTCTGAGGGCAAGGCGTTAGATTACCAGTGGTCTGGAGGCAGGCGTTTAGATTACCAGTGGTCTGAGGGCAGGCGTTAATTACCAGTGGTCTGAGGCGTTAGATTACCAGTGGTCTGAGGCGTTAGAATTACCAGTGGTCTGAGGCGTTAGATTACCAGTGTCTGAGGCGTTAGATTACCAGTGGTCTGAGGCGTTAGATTACCAGTGGTCTGATGCTTTAGATTACCAGTGGTCTGAGGCGTTAGATTAACAGTGGTCTGAGGCAGGCGTTAGATTACCAGGGTCTGAGGGCAGGCGTTAGATACCAGTGGTCTGAGGGCAGGAGTTAGATTACGAGTGGTCTGAGGGCAGGCGTTAGATTACCAGTGTCTTAGGGCAGGCTTTAGTTTACCAGTGGTCTGAGGCGTTAGATTACCAGTGGTCTGAGGCGTTAGATTACCAGTGGTCTGAGGGCAGGCGTTAGATTACCAGTGGTCTGAGGCGTTAGATTACCAGTGGTCTGAGGCGTTAGATTACCAGTGGTCTGAGGCAGGTGTTAGATTACCAGTGGTCTGAGGGCAGGCGTTAGATTACCAGTGGTCTGAGGGCAGGGGTTAGATTACGAGTGGTCTGAGGGCAGGCGTTAGATTACCAGTGGTCTTAGGGCAGGCTTTAGTTTACCAGTGGTCTGAGGCGTTAGATTACCAGTGGTCTGAGGCATTAGATTACCAGTGGTCTGAGGGCAGGCGTTAGATTACCAGTGGTCTGAGGGCAGGTGTTAGATTACCAGTGGTCTGAGGGCAGGCGTTTAGATTACCATTGGTCTTAGGGCAGGCGTTAGTTTACCAGTGGTCTGAGGCGTTAGATTACCAGTGGTCTGAGGCGTTAGATTACCAGTGGTCTGAGGCCAGGCGTTAGATTACCAGTGGTCTGAGGCCAGGCGTTAGATTACCAGTGGTCTGAGGCAGGTGTTAGATTACCAGTGGTCTGAGGTGTTAGATTACCAGTGGTCTGAGGCAGGCGTTAGATTACCAGTGGTCTGAGGCAGGTGTTAGATTACCAGTGGTCTGAGGGCAGGCGTTAGATTACCAGTGGTCTGAGGGCAGGCGTTAGATTACCAGTGGTTTGAGGGCAGGCGTTAGATTACCAGTGGTCTGAGGCGTTAGATTACCAGTGGTCTGAGGCAGGCGTTAGATTACCAGTGGTCTGAGGCGTTAGGTTACAGTGGTCTGAGGCGTTAGATTACCAGTGGTCTGAGGCGTTAGATTACCAGTGGTCTGAGGCCAGGCGTAGATTACCAGTGGTCTGAGGCCAGGCGTTAGATTACCAGTGGTCTGAGGGCAGGCGTTAGATTACCAGTGGTCTGAGGGCAGGCGTTAGATTACCAGTGGTCTGAGGCAGGCGTTAGATTACCAGTGGTCTGAGGGCAGGCGTTAGATTACCAGTGGTCTGAGGCGTTAGATACCAGTGGTCTGAGGCGTTAGATTTCCAGTGGTCTGAGGCGTTAGATTACCAGTGGTCTGAGGCGTTAGATTACCAGTGGTCTGAGGCGTTAGATTACCAGTGGTCTGAGGCGTTAGATTACCAGTGGTCTGATGCTTTAGATTACCAGTGGTCTGAGGCGTTATATTACCAGTGGTCTGAGGCAGGCGTTAGATTACCAGTGGTCTGAGGGCAGGCGTTAGATTACCAGTGGGTCTGAGGGCAGGGGTTAGATTACGAGTGGTCTGAGGGCAGGCGTTAGATTACCAGTGGTTTTAGGCGGCAGGCTTTAGTTTACCAGTGGTCTGAGGCGTTAGATTACCAGTTGTCTGAGGCGGTAGGTTCCAGTGGTCTGAGGGCAGGCGTTAGATTACCATGGTCTGAGGCGTTAGATTACCAGTGGTCTGAGGCGTTAGATTACCAGTGGTCTGAGGCAGGTGTTAGATTACCAGTGGTCTGAGGGCAGGCGTTAGATTACCAGTGGTCTGAGGGCAGGGGTTAGATTACGAGTGGTCTGAGGGCAGGCGTTAGATTACCAGTGGTCTTAGGGCAGGCTTTAGTTTACCAGTGGTCTGAGGCGTTAGATTACCAGTGGTCTGAGGCGTTAGATTACCAGTGGTCTGAGGGCAGGCGTTAGATTACCAGTGGTCTGAGGCGTTAGATTACCAGTGGTCTGAGGCAGGTGTTAGATTACCAGTGGTCTGAGGGCAGGCGTTAGATTACCAGTGGTCTGAGGGCAGGTGTTAGATTACCAGTGGTCTGAGGCAGGTGTTAGATTACCAGTGGTCTGAGGCGTTAGATTACCAGTGGTCTGAGGCAGGCGTTAGATTACCAGTGGTCTGAGGGCAGGCGTTAGATTACCAGTGGTCTGAGGCAGGTGTTAGATTACAGTGGTCTGAGGGCAGGCGTTAGATTACCAGTGGTCTGAGGCAGGCGTTAGATTACCAGTGGTCTGAGGCTTAGATTACCAGTGGTCTGAGGCATTAGATTACCAGTGGTCTGAGGCGTTAGATTACCAGTGGTCTGAGGCTTAGATTACCAGTGGTCTGAGGCGTTAGATTACCAGTGGTCTGAGGCGTTAGATTACAAGTGGTCTGAGGTGTTAGATTCCAGTGGTCTGAGGTGTAGATTACCAGTGGTCTGAGGTTAGATTGCCAGTGGTCTGAGGCAGGCGTTAGATTACTAGTGGTCTGAGGCCAGGCGTTAGATTACCAGTGGTCTGAGGGCAGGTGTTAGATTACCAGTGGTCTGAGGGCAGGCGTTAGATTCCATGGTCTGAGGCGGCGTTAGATTACCAGTGGTCTGAGGGCAGACGTTCGATTACCATGTCTGAGGCGTTAGATTACCAGTGGGTCTGAGGCGTTAGATTACCAGTGGTCTGAGGGCAGCGTTAGATTACCAGTGGTCTGAGGCAGGCGTTAGATTACCAGTGGTCTGAGGCGTTAGATTACCAGTGGTTCTGAGGGCAGGCGTTAGATTACCAGTGGTCTGAGGGCAGGCGTTAGATTACCAGTGGTCTGAGGGCAGGCGTTTCGATTACCAGTGGTCTGAGGCGTTAGATTACCAGTGGTCTGAGGCGTTAGATTACCAGTGGTCTGAGGGCAGGCGTTAGATTACCAGTGGTCTGAGGCGTTAGATTACCAGTGGTCTGAGGCGTTAGATTACCAGTGGTCTGAGGCAGGCGTTAGATTACCAGTGGTCTGAGGGCAGGCGGTTAGATTACCAGTGGTCCTGAAGGCAGGTGTTAGATTACCAGTGGTCTGAGTGCAGGTGTTAGTTTACCAGTGGTCTGAGGCGTTAGATTACCAGTTGTCTGAGGCAGGCGTTAGATTACCAGTGGTCTGAGGCCAGGCGTTAGATTACCAGTGGTCTGAGGGCAGGCGTTAGATTACCAGTGGTCTGAGGGCAGGCGTTAGATTACCAGTGGTCTGAGGCAGGCGTTAGATTACCAGTGGTCTGAGGGCAGGCGTTCGATTACCAGTGGCCTGAGGCGTTAGATTACCAGTGGTCTGAGGCGTTAGATTACCAGTGGTCTGAGGGCAGGCGTTCGATTACCAGTGGCCTGAGGCGTTAGATTACCAGTGGTCTGAGGCGTTAGATTACCAGTGGTCTGAGGGCAGGCGTTAGATTACCAGTGGTCTGAGGCAGGCGTTAGATTACCAGTGGTCTGAGGGCAGGCGTTAAATTACCAGTGGTCTGAGGGCAGGCGTTAGATTACCATTGGTCTTAGGGCAGGCGTTAGTTTACCAGTGGTCTGAGGCGTTAGATTACCAGTGGTCTGAGGCGTTAGATTACCAGTGGTCTGAGGCGTTAGATTACCAGTGGTCTGAGGACAGGCGTTAGATTACCAGTGGTCTGAGGCCAGGCGTTAGATTACCAGTGGTCTGAGGCAGGTGTTAGATTACCAGTGGTCTGAGGTGTTAGATTACCAGTGGTCTGAGGCAGGCGTTAGATTACCAGTGGTCTGAGGCAGGTGTTAGATTAACAGTGGTCTGAGGCAGGTGTTAGATTACCAGTGGTCTGAGGGCAGGCGTTAGATTACCAGTGGTCTGAGGGCAGGCGTTAGATTACCAGTGGTTTGAGGGCAGGCGTTAGATTACCAGTGGTCTGAGGCGTTAGATTACCAGTGGTCTGAGGCAGGCGTTAGATTACCAGTGGTCTGAGACGTTAGATTACCAGTGGTCTGAGGCGTTAGATTACCAGTGGTCTGAGGCGTTAGATTACCAGTGGTCTGAGGCCAGGCGTTAGATTACCAGTGGTCTGAGGGCAGGCGTTAGATTACCAGTGGTCTGAGGCGTTAGATTACCAGTGGTCTGAGGTGTTAGATTACCAGTGGTCTGAGGCAGGCGTTAGATTACTAGTGGTCTGAGGCCAGGCGTTAGATTACCAGTGGTCTGAGGGCAGGCGTTAGATGACCAGTGGTCTGAGGGCAGGCGTTAGATTACCAGTGGTCTGAGGCAGGCGTTAGATTACCAGTGGTCTGAGGGCAGGCGTTAGATTACCAGTGGTCTGAGGCGTTAGATTACCAGTGGTCTGAGGCGTTAGATTACCAGTGGTCTGAGGCGTTAGATTACCAGTGGTCTGAGGCGTTAGATTACCAGTGGCCTGAGGCGTTAGATTACCAGTGGTCTGAGGCTTTAGATTACCAGTGGTCTGAGGCGTTAGATTACCAGTGGTCTGAGGCAGGCGTTAGATTACCAGTGGTCTGAGGGCAGGCGTTAGATTACCAGTGGTCTGAGGGCAGGGGTTAGATTACCAGTGGTCTGAGGGCAGGCGTTAGATTACCAGTGGTCTTAGGGCAGGCTTTAGTTTACCAGTGGTCTGAGGCGTTAGATTACCAGTGGTCTGAGGCGTTAGATTACCAGTGGTCTGAGGCGTTAGATTACCAGTGGTCTGAGGCCAGGCGTTAGATTACCAGTGGTCTGAGGCCAGGCGTTAGATTACCAGTGGTCTGAGGCAGGTGTTAGATTACCAGTGGTCTGAGGTGTTAGATTACCAGTGGTCTGAGGCAGGCATTAGATTACCAGTGGTCTGAGGCAGGTGTTAGATTTCCAGTGGTCTGAGGGCAGGCGTTAGATTACCAGTGGTCTGAGGGCAGGCGTTAGATTACCAGTGGTTTGAGGGCAGGCGTTAGATTACCAGTGGTCTGAGGCGTTAGATTACCAGTGGTCTGAGGCAGGCGTTAGATTACCAGTGGTCTGAGGCGTTAGATTACCAGTGGTCTGAGGCGTTAGATTACCAGTGGTCTGAGGCGTTAGATTACCAGTGGTCTGAGGCCAGGCGTTAGATTACCAGTGGTCTGAGGCCAGGCGTTAGATTACCAGTGGTCTGAGGGCAGGCGTTAGATTACCAGTGGTCTGAGGGCAGGCGTTAGATTACCAGTGGTCTGAGGCAGGCGTTAGATTACCAGTGGTCTGAGGGCAGCGTTAGATTACCAGTGGTCTGAGGCGTTAGATTACCAGTGGTCTGAGGCGTTAGATTACCAGTGGTCTGAGGCGTTAGATTACCAGTGGTCTGAGGCGTTAGATTACCAGTGGTCTGAGGCGTTAGATTACCAGTGGTCTGATGCTTTAGATTACCAGTGGTCTGAGGCAGGTGTTAGATTACCAGTGGTCTGAGGGCAGGCGTTAGATTACCAGTGGTCTGAGGGCAGGCGTTAGATTACCAGTGGTTTGAGGGCAGGCGTTAGATTACCAGTGGTCTGAGGCGTTAGATTACCAGTGGTCTGAGGCAGGCGTTAGATTACCAGTGGTCTGAGGCGTTAGGTTACCAGTGGTCTGAGGCGTTAGATTACCAGTGGTCTGAGGCGTTAGATTACCAGTGGTCTGAGGCCAGGCGTTAGATTACCAGTGGTCTGAGGCCAGGCGTTAGATTACCAGTGGTCTGAGGGCAGGCGTTAGATTACCAGTGGTCTGAGGGCAGGCGTTAGATTACAGTGGTCTGAGGCAGGCGTTAGATTACCAGTGGTCTGAGGGCAGGCGTTAGATTACCAGTGGTCTGAGGCGTTAGATACCAGTGGTCTGAGGCGTTAGATTTCCAGTGGTCTGAGGCGTTAGATTACCAGTGGTCTGAGGCGTTAGATTACCAGTGGTCTGAGGCGTTAGATTACCAGTGGTCTGAGGCGTTAGATTACCAGTGGTCTGATGCTTTAGATTACCAGTGGTCTGAGGCGTTATATTACCAGTGGTCTGAGGCAGGCGTTAGATTACCAGTGGTCTGAGGGCAGGCGTTAGATTACCAGTGGTCTGAGGGCAGGGGTTAGATTACGAGTGGTCTGAGGGCAGGCGTTAGATTACCAGTGGTTTTAGGGCAGGCTTTAGTTTACCAGTGGTCTGAGGCGTTAGATTACCAGTTGTCTGAGGCGTTAGGTTACCAGTGGTCTGAGGGCAGGCGTTAGATTACCAGTGGTCTGAGGCGTTAGATTACCAGTGGTCTGAGGCGTTAGATTACCAGTGGTCTGAGGCAGGTGTTAGATTACCAGTGGTCTGAGGGCAGGCGTTAGATTACCAGTGGTCTGAGGGCAGGGGTTAGATTACGAGTGGTCTGAGGGCAGGCGTTAGATTACCAGTGGTCTTAGGGCAGGCTTTAGTTTACCAGTGGTCTGAGGCGTTAGATTACCAGTGGTCTGAGGCGTTAGATTACCAGTGGTCTGAGGGCAGGCGTTAGATTACCAGTGGTCTGAGGCGTTAGATTACCAGTGGTCTGAGGCAGGTGTTAGATTACCAGTGGTCTGAGGGCAGGCGTTAGATTACCAGTGGTCTGAGGGCAGGTGTTAGATTACCAGTGGTCTGAGGCAGGTGTTAGATTACCAGTGGTCTGAGGCGTTAGATTACCAGTGGTCTGAGGCAGGCGTTAGATTACCAGTGGTCTGAGGGCAGGCGTTAGATTACCAGTGGTCTGAGGCAGGTGTTAGATTACCAGTGGTCTGAGGGCAGGCGTTAGATTACCAGTGGTCTGAGGCAGGCGTTAGATTACCAGTGGTCTGAGGCGTTAGATTACCAGTGGTCTGAGGCATTAGATTACCAGTGGTCTGAGGCGTTAGATTACCAGTGGTCTGAGGCGTTAGATTACCAGTGGTCTGAGGCGTTAGATTACCAGTGGTCTGAGGCGTTAGATTACAAGTGGTCTGAGGTGTTAGATTACCAGTGGTCTGAGGTGTTAGATTACCAGTGGTCTGAGGCGTTAGATTGCCAGTGGTCTGAGGCAGGCGTTAGATTACTAGTGGTCTGAGGCCAGGCGTTAGATTACCAGTGGTCTGAGGGCAGGTGTTAGATTACCAGTGGTCTGAGGGCAGGCGTTAGATTACCAGTGGTCTGAGGCAGGCGTTAGATTACCAGTGGTCTGAGGGCAGACGTTCGATTACCAGTGGTCTGAGGCGTTAGATTACCAGTGGTCTGAGGCGTTAGATTACCAGTGGTCTGAGGGCAGGCGTTAGATTACCAGTGGTCTGAGGCAGGCGTTAGATTACCAGTGGTCTGAGGCGTTAGATTACCAGTGGTCTGAGGGCAGGCGTTAGATTACCAGTGGTCTGAGGGCAGGCGTTCGATTACCAGTGGTCTGAGGCGTTAGATTACCAGTGGTCTGAGGCGTTAGATTACCAGTGGTCTGAGGGCAGGCGTTAGATTACCAGTGGTCTGAGGCGTTAGATTACCAGTGGTCTGAGGCGTTAGATTACCAGTGGTCTGAGGCAGGCGTTAGATTACCAGTGGTCTGAGGGCAGGCGTTAGATTACCAGTGGTCTGAAGGCAGGTGTTAGATTACCAGTGGTCTGAGTGCAGGTGTTAGTTTACCAGTGGTCTGAGGCGTTAGATTACCAGTTGTCTGAGGCAGGCGTTAGATTACCAGTGGTCTGAGGCCAGGCGTTAGATTACCAGTGGTCTGAGGGCAGGCGTTAGATTACCAGTGGTCTGAGGGCAGGCGTTAGATTACCAGTGGTCTGAGGCAGGCGTTAGATTACCAGTGGTCTGAGGGCAGGCGTTCGATTACCAGTGGCCTGAGGCGTTAGATTACCAGTGGTCTGAGGCGTTAGATTACCAGTGGTCTGAGGCAGGCGTTCGATTACAGTGGCCTGAGGCGTTAGATTACCAGTGGTCTGAGGCGTTAGATTACCAGTGGTCTGAGGGCAGGCGTTAGATTACCAGTGGTCTGAGGCAGGCGTTAGATTACCAGTGGTCTGAGGGCAGGCGTTAAATTACCAGTGGTCTGAGGGCAGGCGTTAGATTACCATTGGTCTTAGGGCAGGCGTTAGTTTACCAGTGGTCTGAGGCGTTAGATTACCAGTGGTCTGAGGCGTTAGATTACCAGTGGTCTGAGGCGTTAGATTACCAGTGGTCTGAGGACAGGCGTTAGATTACCAGTGGTCTGAGGCCAGGCGTTAGATTACCAGTGGTCTGAGGCAGGTGTTAGATTACCAGTGGTCTGAGGTGTTAGATTACCAGTGGTCTGAGGCAGGCGTTAGATTACCAGTGGTCTGAGGCAGGTGTTAGATTAACAGTGGTCTGAGGCAGGTGTTAGATTACCAGTGGTCTGAGGGCAGGCGTTAGATTACCAGTGGTCTGAGGGCAGGCGTTAGATTACCAGTGGTTTGAGGGCAGGCGTTAGATTACCAGTGGTCTGAGGCGTTAGATTACCAGTGGTCTGAGGCAGGCGTTAGATTACCAGTGGTCTGAGACGTTAGATTACCAGTGGTCTGAGGCGTTAGATTACCAGTGGTCTGAGGCGTTAGATTACCAGTGGTCTGAGGCCAGGCGTTAGATTACCAGTGGTCTGAGGGCAGGCGTTAGATTACCAGTGGTCTGAGGCGTTAGATTACCAGTGGTCTGAGGTGTTAGATTACCAGTGGTCTGAGGCAGGCGTTAGATTACTAGTGGTCTGAGGCCAGGCGTTAGATTACCAGTGGTCTGAGGGCAGGCGTTAGATGACCAGTGGTCTGAGGGCAGGCGTTAGATTACCAGTGGTCTGAGGCAGGCGTTAGATTACCAGTGGTCTGAGGGCAGGGCGTTAGATTACCAGTGGTCTGAGGCGTTAGATTACCAGTGGTCTGAGGCGTTAGATTACCAGTGGTCTGAGGCGTTAGATTACCAGTGGTCTGAGGCGTTAGATTACCAGTGGCCTGAGGCGTTAGATTACCAGTGGTCTGAGGCTTTAGATTACCAGTGGTCTGAGGCGTTAGATTACCAGTGGTCTGAGGCAGGCGTTAGATTACCAGTGGTCTGAGGGCAGGCGTTAGATTACCAGTGGTCTGAGGGCAGGGGTTAGATTACCAGTGGTCTGAGGGCAGGCGTTAGATTACCAGTGGTCTTAGGGCAGGCTTTAGTTTACCAGTGGTCTGAGGCGTTAGATTACCAGTGGTCTGAGGCGTTAGATTACCAGTGGTCTGAGGCGTTAGATTACCAGTGGTCTGAGGCCAGGCGTTAGATTACCAGTGGTCTGAGGCCAGGCGTTAGATTACCAGTGGTCTGAGGCAGGTGTTAGATTACCAGTGGTCTGAGGTGTTAGATTACCAGTGGTCTGAGGCAGGCATTAGATTACCAGTGGTCTGAGGCAGGTGTTAGATTTCCAGTGGTCTGAGGGCAGGCGTTAGATTACCAGTGGTCTGAGGGCAGGCGTTAGATTACCAGTGGTTTGAGGGCAGGCGTTAGATTACCAGTGGTCTGAGGCGTTAGATTACCAGTGGTCTGAGGCAGGCGTTAGATTACCAGTGGTCTGAGGCGTTAGATTACCAGTGGTCTGAGGCGTTAGATTACCAGTGGTCTGAGGCGTTAGATTACCAGTGGTCTGAGGCCAGGCGTTAGATTACCAGTGGTCTGAGGCCAGGCGTTAGATTACCAGTGGTCTGAGGGCAGGCGTTAGATTACCAGTGGTCTGAGGGCAGGCGTTAGATTACCAGTGGTCTGAGGCAGGCGTTAGATTACCAGTGGTCTGAGGGCAGGCGTTAGATTACCAGTGGTCTGAGGCGTTAGATTACCAGTGGTCTGAGGCGTTAGATTACCAGTGGTCTGAGGCGTTAGATTACCAGTGGTCTGAGGCGTTAGATTACCAGTGGTCTGAGGCGTTAGATTACCAGTGGTCTGATGCTTTAGATTACCAGTGGTCTGAGGCGTTAGATTACCAGTGGTCTGAGGCAGGCGTTAGATTACCAGTGGTCTGAGGGCAGGCGTTAGATTACCAGTGGTCTGAGGGCAGGGGTTAGATTACGAGTGGTCTGAGGGCAGGCGTTAGATTACCAGTGGTCTTAGGGCAGGCTTTAGTTTACCAGTGGTCTGAGGCGTTAGATTACCAGTGGTCTGAGGCGTTAGATTACCAGTGGTCTGAGGGCAGGCGTTAGATTACCAGTGGTCTGAGGCGTTAGATTACCAGTGGTCTGAGGCGTTAGATTACCAGTGGTCTGAGGCAGGTGTTAGATTACCAGTGGTCTGAGGGCAGGCTTTAGATTACCAGTGGTCTGAGGGCAGGGGTTAGATTACGAGTGGTCTGAGGGCAGGCGTTAGATTACCAGTGGTCTTAGGGCAGGCTTTAGTTTACCAGTGGTCTGAGGCGTTAGATTACCAGTGGTCTGAGGCATTAGATTACCAGTGGTCTGAGGGCAGGCGTTAGATTACCAGTGGTCTGAGGGCAGGTGTTAGATTACCAGTGGTCTGAGGGCAGGCGTTAGATTACCATTGGTCTTAGGGCAGGCGTTAGTTTACCAGTGGTCTGAGGCGTTAGATTACCAGTGGTCTGAGGCGTTAGATTACCAGTGGTCTGAGGCCAGGCGTTAGATTACCAGTGGTCTGAGGCCAGGCGTTAGATTACCAGTGGTCTGAGGCAGGTGTTAGATTACCAGTGGTCTGAGGTGTTAGATTACCAGTGGTCTGAGGCAGGCGTTAGATTACCAGTGGTCTGAGGCAGATGTTAGATTACCAGTGGTCTGAGGGCAGGCGTTAGATTACCAGTGGTCTGAGGGCAGGCGTTAGATTACCAGTGGTTTGAGGGCAGGCGTTAGATTACCAGTGGTCTGAGGCGTTAGATTACCAGTGGTCTGAGGCAGGCGTTAGATTACCAGTGGTCTGAGGCGTTAGGTTACCAGTGGTCTGAGGCGTTAGATTACCAGTGGTCTGAGGCGTTAGATTACCAGTGGTCTGAGGCCAGGCGTTAGATTACCAGTGGTCTGAGGCCAGGCGTTAGATTACCAGTGGTCTGAGGGCAGGCGTTAGATTACCAGTGGTCTGAGGGCAGGCGTTAGATTACCAGTGGTCTGAGGCAGGCGTTAGATTACCAGTGGTCTGAGGGCAGGCGTTAGATTACCAGTGGTCTGAGGCGTTAGATACCAGTGGTCTGAGGCGTTAGATTACCAGTGGTCTGAGGCGTTAGATTACCAGTGGTCTGAGGCGTTAGATTACCAGTGGTTTGAGGCGTTAGATTACCAGTGGTCTGAGGCGTTAGATTACCAGTGGTCTGATGCTTTAGATTACCAGTGGTCTGAGGCGTTATATTACCAGTGGTCTGAGGCAGGCGTTAGATTACCAGTGGTCTGAGGGCAGGCGTTAGATTACCAGTGGTCTGAGGGCAGGGGTTAGATTACAAGTGGTCTGAGGGCAGGCGTTAGATTACCAGTGGTCTTAGGGCAGGCTTTAGTTTACCAGTGGTCTGAGGCGTTAGATTACCAGTTGTCTGAGGCGTTAGATTACCAGTGGTCTGAGGGCAGGCGTTAGATTACCAGTGGTCTGAGGCGTTAGATTACCAGTGGTCTGAGGCGTTAGATTACCAGTGGTCTGAGGCAGGTGTTAGATTACCAGTGGTCTGAGGGCAGGCGTTAGATTACCAGTGGTCTGAGGGCAGGGGTTAGATTACGAGTGGTCTGAGGGCAGGCGTTAGATTACCAGTGGTCTTAGGGCAGGCTTTAGTTTACCAGTGGTCTGAGGCGTTAGATTACCAGTGGTCTGAGGCGTTAGATTACCAGTGGTCTGAGGGCAGGCGTTAGATTACCAGTGGTCTGAGGCGTTAGATTACCAGTGGTCTGAGGCAGGTGTTAGATTACCAGTGGTCTGAGGGCAGGCGTTAGATTACCAGTGGTCTGAGGGCAGGTGTTAGATTACCAGTGGTCTGAGGGCAGGTGTTAGATTACCAGTGGTCTGAGGCGTTAGATTACCAGTGGTCTGAGGCAGGCGTTAGATTACCAGTGGTCTGAGGGCAGGCGTTAGATTACCAGTGGTCTGAGGCAGGTGTTAGATTACCAGTGGTCTGAGGGCAGGCGTTAGATTACCAGTGGTCTGAGGCAGGCGTTAGATTACCAGTGGTCTGAGGCGTTAGATTACCAGTGGTCTGAGGCATTAGATTACCAGTGGTCTGAGGCGTTAGATTACCAGTGGTCTGAGGCGTTAGCTTACCAGTGGTCTGAGGCGTTAGATTACCAGTGGTCTGAGGCGTTAGATTACGAGTGGTCTGAGGTGTTAGATTACCAGTGGTCTGAGGTGTTAGATTACCAGTGGTCTGAGGCGTTAGATTGCCAGTGGTCTGAGGCAGGCGTTAGATTACTAGTGGTCTGAGGCCAGGCGTTAGATTACCAGTGGTCTGAGGGCAGGTGTTAGATTACCAGTGGTCTGAGGGCAGGCGTTAGATTACCAGTGGTCTGAGGCAGGCGTTAGATTACCAGTGGTCTGAGGGCAGACGTTCGATTACCAGTGGTTTGAGGCGTTAGATTACCAGTGGTCTGAGGCGTTAGATTACCAGTGGTCTGAGGGCAGGCGTTAGATTACCAGTGGTCTGAGGCAGGCGTTAGATTACCAGTGGTCTGAGGCGTTAGATTACCAGTGGTCTGAGGGCAGGCGTTAGATTACCAGTGGTCTGAGGGCAGGCGTTAGATTACCAGTGGTCTGAGGGCAGGCGTTCGATTACCAGTGGTCTGAGGCGTTAGATTACCAGTGGTCTGAGGCGTTAGATTACCAGTGGTCTGAGGGCAGGCGTTAGATTACCAGTGGTCTGAGGCGTTAGATTACCAGTGGTCTGAGGCGTTAGATTACCAGTGGTCTGAGGCAGGCGTTAGATTACCAGTGGTCTGAGGGCAGGCGTTAGATTACCAGTGGTCTGAAGGCAGGTGTTAGATTACCAGTGGTCTGAGTGCAGGTGTTAGTTTACCAGTGGTCTGAGGCGTTAGATTACCAGTTGTCTGAGGCAGGCGTTAGATTACCAGTGGTCTGAGGGCAGGCGTTAGATTACCAGTGGTCTGAGGCAGGTGTTAGATTACCAGTGGTCTGAGGCGTTAGATTACCAGTGGTCTGAGGCGTTAGATTACCAGTGGTCTGAGGCGTTAGATTACCAATGGTCTGAGGCGTTAGATTACCAGTGGTCTGAGGCGTTAGATTACCAGTGGTCTGAGGCGTTAGATTACGAGTGGTCTGAGGCGTTAAATTACCAGTGGTCTGAGGTGTTCGAATTACCAGTGGTCTGAGGTGTTCGATTACCAGTGGTCTGAGGCGTTAGATTACCAGTGGTCTGAGGCAGGCGTTAGATTACCAGTCGTCTGAGGCCAGGCGTTAGATTACCAGTGGTCTGAGGGCAGGCGTTAGATTACCAGTGGTCTGAGGGCAGGCGTTAGATTACCAGTGGTCTGAGGCAGGCGTTAGATTACCAGTGGTCTGAGGGCAGGCGTTCGATTACCAGTGGTCTGAGGCGTTAGATTACCAGTGGGCTGAGGCGTTAGATTACCAGTGGTCTGAGGCAGGTGTTAGATTACCAGTGGTCTGATTGCAGGCGTTAGATTACCAGTGGTCTGAGGGCAGGTGTTAGATTACCAGTGGTCTGAGGCGTTAGATTACCAGTGGTCTGAGGCAGGCGTTAGATTACCAGTGGTCTGAGGGCAGGCGATAGATTACCAGTGGTCTGAGGCAGGTGTTAGATTACCAGTGGTCTGAGGGCAGGCGTTAGATTACCAGTGGTCTGAGGCAGGCGTTAGATTTCCAGTGGTCTGAGGCGTTAGATTACCAGTGGTCTGAGGCGTTAGATTACCAGTGGTCTGAGGCGTTAGATTACCAGTGGTCTGAGGGCAGGCGTTAGATTACCAGTGGTCTGAGGCGTTAGATTACCAGTGTTCTGAGGTGTTAGATTACCAGTGGTCTGAGGCGTTATATTACGAGTGGTCTGAGGCGTTAGATTAGCAGTGGTCTGAGGTGTTAGATTACCAGTGGTCTGAGGCGTTAGATTACCAGTGGTCTGAGGCAGGCGTTAGATTACCAGTGGTCTGAGGCCAGGCGTTAGATTACCAGTGGTCTGAGGGCAGGCGTTAGATTACCAGTGGTCTGAGGGCAGGCGTTAGATTACCAGTGGTCTGAGGCAGGCGTTAGATTACCAGTGGTCTGAGGTCAGGCGTTCGATTACCAGTGGTCTGAGGCGTTAGATTACCAGTGGTCTGAGGCGTTAGATTACCAGTGGTCTGAGTGCAGGCGTTAGATTACCAGTGGTCTGAGGCGTTAGATTACCAGTGGTCTGAGGCATTAGATTACCAGTGGTCTGAGGCGTTAGATTACCAGTGGTCTGAGGCGTTAGATTACCAGTGGTCTGAGGCGTTAGATTACCAGTGGTCTGAGGCGTTAGATTACCAGTGGTCTGAGGCGTTAGATTACCAGTGGTCTGAGGCAGGCGTTAGATTACCAGTGGTCTGAGGGCAGGCGTTAGATTAACAGTGGTCTGAGGGCAGGCGTTAGATTACCAGTGGTCTGAGGGCAGGCGTTAGATTACCAGTGGTCTTAGGGCAGGCGTTAGTTTACCAGTGGTCTGAGGCGTTAGATTACCAGTGGTCCAAGGCGTTAGATTACCAGTGGTCTGAGGGCAGGCGTTAGATTACCAGTGGTCTGAGGCGTTAGATTACCAGTGGGCTGAGGCGTTAGATTACCAGTGGTCTGAGGCAGGTGTTAGATTACCAGTGGACTGAGGGCAAGCGTTAGATTACCAGTGGTCTGATTGCAGGCGTTAGATTACCAGTGGTCTGAGGGCAGGTGTTAGATTACCAGTGGTCTGAGGCGTTAGATTACCAGTGGTCTGAGGCAGGCGTTAGATTACCAGTGGTCTGAGGGCAGGCGTTAGATTACCAGTGGTCTGAGGCAGGTGTTAGATTACCAGTTGTCTGAGGCCAGGCGTTAGATTACCAGTGGTCTGAGGCAGGCGTTAGATTTCCAGTGGTCTGAGGCGTTAGATTACCAGTGGTCTGAGGCGTTAGATTACCAGTGGTCTGAGGGCAGGCGTTAGATTACCAGTGGTCTGAGGCGTTAGATTACCAGTGTTCTGAGGTGTTAGATTACCAGTGGTCTGAGGCGTTAGATTACGAGTGGTCTGAGGTGTTAGATTACCAGTGGTCTGAGGCCAGGCGTTAGATTACCAGTGGTCTGAGGGCAGGCGTTAGATTACCAGTGGTCTGAGGGCAGACGTTAGATTACCAGTGGTCTGAGGCAGGCGTTAGATTACCAGTGGTCTGAGGGCAGGCGTTCGATTACCAGTGGTCTGAGGCGTTAGATTACCAGTGGTCTGAGGCGTTAGATTACCAGTGGTCTGAGTGCAGGCGTTAGATTACCAGTGGTCTGAGGCGTTAGATTACCAGTGGTCTGAGGCGTTAGATTACCAGTGGTCTGAGGCAGGCGTTAGATTACCAGTGGTCTGAGGGCAGGCGTTAGATTACCAGTGGTCTGAAGGCAGGTGTTAGATTACCAGTGGTCTGAGGGCAGGTGTTAGTTTACCAGTGGTCTGAGGCATTAGATTACCAGTGGTCTGAGGCAGGCGTTAGATTACCAGTGGTCTGAGGGCAGGCGTTAGATTACCAGTGGTCTGAGGCAGGTGTTAGATTACCAGTGGTCTGAGGGCAGGCGTTAGATTACCAGTGGTCTGAGGCAGGCGTTAGATTACCAGTGGTCTGAGGCGTTAGATTACCAGTGGTCTGAGGCGTTAGATTACCAGTGGTCTGAGGCAGGCGTTAGATTACCAGTGGTCTGAGGGCAGGTGTTAGATTACCAGTGGTCTGCGGCAGGTGTTAGATTACCAGTGGTCTGAGGGCAGGCGTTAGATTACCAGTGGTCTGAGGGCAGGCGTTAGATTACCAGTGGTCTGAGGCAGGCGTTAGATTACCAGTGGTCTGAGGCGTTAGATCACCAGTGGTCTGAGGCGTTAGATTACCAGTGGTCTGAGGCGTTAGATTACCAGTGGTCTGAGGGCAGGCGTTAGATTACCAGTGGTCTGAGGCGTTAGATTACCAGTGGTCTGAGGCGTTAGATTACGAGTGGTCTGAGGCGTTAGATTACCAGTGGTCTGAGGTGTTAGATTACCAGTGGTCTGAGGCGTTAGATTACCAGTGGTCTGAGGCCAGGCGTTAGATTACCAGTGGTCTGAGGGCAGGCGTTAGATTACCAGTGGTCTGAGGCAGGCGTTAGATTACCAGTGGTCTGAGGGCAGGCGTTCGATTACCAGTGGTCTGAAGGCAGGCGTTAGATTACCAGTGGTCTGAGGCAGGCGTTAGATTACCAGTTGTCTGAGGCGTTAGATTACCAGTGGTCTGAGGCAGGCATTAGATTACCAGTGGTCTGAGGCGTTAGATTACCAGTGGTCTGAGGGCAGGCGTTAGATTACCAGTGGTCTGAGGGCAGGCGTTAGATTACCAGTGGTCTGAGGCAGGCGTTAGATTACCAGTTGTCTGAGGCGTTAGATTACCAGTGGTCTGAGGCAGGCGTTAGATTACCAGTGGTCTGAGGGCAGGCGTTAGATTACCAGTGGTCTGAGGCAGGCGTTAGATTACCAGTGGTCTGAGGCGTTAGATTACCAGTGGTCTGAGGCCAGGCGTTAGATTACCAGTGGTCTGAGGGCAGGCGTTAGATTACCAGTGGTCTGAGGCAGGTGTTAGATTACGAGACATTTCAAGTGCAACGTTAATAAAGATGGGTTTGGGAAACATCTCGTAAATTTAAAGATGCTCTTACGAAGGTTCTTACGATAAACTTAGCCTTAAGATGCTTTTGGGAAACCGGGCCCAGAGCCCTCTGGGGAATAGAGATCCTATTGAGACACGGTCTCAGTGATTTATCACAGCATCTCCATGATGAGGTGAAGATGATGATGAGAGCTTGTTCAGCACACACACCTACACACACACACACACATACAAACATACCCTAAGCTTTAGTATTAAAACTGGTTTTCGATTGAGCTTTATACTTGCTGTATACAGTTGTTATACAGTACTTCACTAGTTCACAATGTGTCTGATTAGGTTCTGTTAATACAAGCCTCTTGTTTTTCTTTCTGTAGATGAGAATACTTGTAGGACAGAGGATCTTGTATTTTACAAGATGTGTAAAGGCCTTGTTTTTATAGTAGCAACAGTAGGAGACATTTTGAATCAGAGAGCATAATCTTGGCAACCCAGAACAGAACCAAATCTACAGAGAGCAGAACATCATGGTGTTTGCTTTTGGGAGCTTTGATGAATCGCGTTCATGACAATATCATGGAGTGGCACATTTAAAACCATTCAGCTTGATAACTGCTGCGTACCATTCGGCTGACTCCTGTAAAAGCCCGTCTGATCTTCTCTTTACTTGTCGTGAGCTTTTCAGTCAGAGAGAGACAGAGAGAGGGAAGGGCCTCAGGAGGTATGTTAATTTGGTATAGAGAAGATCTAACTCACTCTATTAAATTAATCAAAACAGGAACACGTTACATCTGGCTACAAATTCAAAAGGAAATGATCTCAACAGAGAAAAATGTCCTCATGTCTGCTACCTATATTCCCCAAATAGAATCCCCATACTTTAACGATGACAGCTTCTCCATCCTAGAGGGGGAGATTTCCAGGCCCAGGGACATGTACTAGTCTGTGGCGACCTAAATGCCAGAACCGGACAAGAACCTGACACCCTCAGCACACAGGGGAACAAACACCTACCTGGAGGTGACAGCATTCCCTCCCCCATATGCCCATCCAGACACAATTATGACAACAAAACCAACAAAAACGGGTCACAACTCCTGCAGCTCTGTTGCACGCTGGGTATGTACATAGTCAATGGTAGGCTTTGAGGGGACTCCTACAGTAGGTACACTCATAGCTCATCTCTTGGCAGTAGTACTGTAGACTACTTTATCACCGACCTCAACCCAGAGTCTCTCAGAGCGTTCACAGTCAGCCTACTGACGTCACTATCAGATCCCAGCAAAATCACAATCAACTTGAACAGAGTAATAATCAACCATGAGTCATCGAAGCCCAACAAACTGCATACTATTAACAAATGCTTTAAATGGAAGGAAGGTGGTGTAGACACCTACCAGAAAACTATTGGCCAACAACAAATTAGACAACTTCCTGGACAAAATGTTTTCCTGCAATAGTGAAGGTTTAAACTTAGCAGTAGGACGTGTGATCATTATACAAAAGTATGTGGACACCCCTTCAAATTAGTGGATTCTATTTCAGCCACACCCGTTGCTGACAGGTGTATAACATCAAGCACACAGACATGCAATCTCCATAGACAAACACTCCACACAAACTCACAGAACAGAGCCGCTAAGTGCTGAAGCGCGTTCGCTGGAGTGATGAATCACGTTTCAACATCTGGCTGTCCGGCGGACGAATCTGGGTTTGGCAGATGCCAGGAGAACGCCACCTGCCCGAATGCATAGTGGCAACTGTAATGTTTGGTGGAGGAGGAATAATGGTCTGGGGCTGTTTTTCATGGTTTGGGCTAGGCCCCTTAGTTCCAGTGAAGGGCAATCTTAACTCTACAGTATACAATGACATGCTAGACCACTGGTTCTCAATCCTGGTCCTGGGGACCCAAAGTGGATGCACATTTTTGTTTTTGCCCTAGCACTACACACCTGATTCAAATCATCAAAGCCTTTTGATGTTGATCATTTGAATCAGGTGTGTAGTGCTAGATCAAAAACAAAAATGTGCACCCACTTTGGGTCCCCAGGACCAGGATTGAGAACCACTGTTCTAGACAATTCTGTGCTTCCAACTCTGTGGGAACAGTTTGGTGAAGGCTCTTTCCTGTTTCAGCATGACAATGCCCCCGTGCACAAAGTGAGGTCCATAGAGAAATGATTTGTCGAGATTGGTGTGGAAGAACTTGAATGGCCTGCACAGAGCCCTGACCTCAACCCCATCGAACACCTTTTGGATGAATCAGGAAACGCCGACTGCGAGCCAGGCCTAATCGCCAAACATCTCTGCCCGACCTCAGTAATGCTCTAGTGGTTGAGTGGAAGTAAGTCCCCACAGCAATGTTCCAACATTTAGTGGAAAGCCTTCTCAGAAGAGTGGAGGCTGTTATAGCAGCAAAGGGTGGGACCAACTCCATATTAATGCCCATGATTTTGGAATGAGATGTTCGACAAGCAGGTGTCCACACACTTTTGGTCATGTAGTGTATTTGACCTATCAGCTACCTAAGAAAACTAACAACAATGAGAAATGGTTTGATGAATAATGCAAAACCTAAGAAAGAAATTGAGAAACCTATCCAAACAAAAACACAGAGAACAGAGAACTAGAAAATCCTAGCTTACTCCTTCACTATGGTGAAACAATACAGAAATACACTAAGAAAAAAGAAGGAACAGCATTACAGATGCCTTGCTCCCAGACAGACTAAACAACTTTTTTGCTCGCTTTGAGGACAATACAGTGCCACTGACACGGCCCGCTACCAAAACCGGGCTCTCCTTCACTGCAGCCAATGTGAGTAAAACATTTAAACATGTTAACCCTCGCAAGGCTGCAGGCCCAGACCGCGTCCTCAGAGCATGCGCAGACCAGCTGGCTGGTGTGTTTACAGACATATTCAATCAATCCTTATCCCAGTCTGCTGTCCCCACATGCTTCAAGAGGGCCACCATTGTTCCTGTTCCCAAGAAAGCTAAGGTAACTGAGCTAAATGACTACCGCCCTGTAACACTCACTTCCGTCATCATGAAGTGCTTTGAGAGACTAGTCAAGGACCATATCACCTCCACCCTACCTGACACCCTAGACCCACTTCAATTTGCTTAACGCCCCAATAGGTCCACAGACGACGCAATTGCCATCACACTGCACACTGCCCTAACCCATCTGGACAAGAGGAATACCTATGTAAGAATGCTGTTCATCGATTACAGCTCAGCATTTAACACCATAGTACCCTCCAAACTCATCATTAAGCTCAAGACCCTGGGTCTCGACCCCGCCCTGTGCAACTGGGTCCTGGACTTCCTGACGGGCCGCCCCCAGGTGGTGAGGGTAGGTAACAACATCTCCACCCCGCTGATCCTCAACACTGGGTCCCCACAAGGGTGCGTTCTCAGCCCCCTTCTGTACTCCCTGTTCACCCACGACTGTGTGGCCATGCACGCATCCAACTCAATCATCAAGTTTGATTACCAACAACGACGAGACGACCTACAGGGAGGAGGTGAGGGCATTCGCAGTGTGGTGTCAGGAAAATAGCCTCGCACTCAATGTCAACAAAACAAAAGACATGATCGTGGACTTCAGGAAACAGCAGAGGGAGCAGCCCCCTATCTACATTCTCGGGACAGTAGTGGAGAGGGTGGAGAGTTTTAAGTTCCTCGGCGTACACATCACGGACAAACTGAAATGGTCCACCCACACAGACAGCATGGTGAAGAAGGCACAGCAGCACCTCTTCAACCTCAGGAGGCTGAAGAAATTCGGCTTGTCACCAAAAACACTCACAAACTTTTACAGATGCACAATCGAGAGCATCCTGTCGGGCTGTATCACCGCCTGGTACGGCAGCTGCTCCACTCATAACCGGAAGGCTCTCCAGAGGGTAGTGAGGTCTGCACAACGCATCACCGGGTGCAAACTACCTGCCCTCCAGGACACCTACACCACCCGATGTCACAGGAAGGCCAAAAAGATCATCAAGGACAGCAACCACCCGAGCCACTGCATGTTCACCCCGCTAACATCCAGAAGGTGAGGTCAGTACAGGTGCATCAAAGCTGGAACCGAGAGACTGAAAAACAGTTTCTATCTCAAGGCCATCAGACTGTTAAACAGCCATCACTAACATTGAGTGGCTGCTGCCAACATACTGACTCAAATCTCAAGCCACTTTAATAATGGGAAAATTGATGTAATCAATTTAACACTTGCCACTTGATATTATTTATATTAGATAATGTTTATATAACATACATTATTCATCTCATATGTATATACTGTACGCCATACCATCTACTGTATCTTGCCATCTTGATGTAATTAGATGTATCACTAGCCACTTTAAACAATGCCACTTTATATAATGTTTTCATACCCTACATTACTCATCTCATATATATATACTGTACTCTGTACTCTATACCATCTACTGCATCTTGCCATCCTGATGTAATGTATCACTAGCCACCTTAAACAATGCTGCTTTATATGTTTTCATACCCTACATTACTCATCTCATATGTATATACTGTACTCTATACCATCTACTGCATCCTGCCTATGCCGTTCGGCCATCACTCATATATATATTTGTATGTACATATTCGTATTCATTCCTTTACACTTGTGTGTACAAGGTAGTTATTGTGGAATTGTTAGGTTATATTAGATATTACTGCATGGTCGGAACTAGAAGCACAAGCATTTCGCTACACTCGCATTAACACCTGCTAACCATGTGTATGTGACAAATACATTTGATTTGATTTGATTTGACTGTGCCTTTAAACAGCTTGGAAAATTCCAGAAAATGATGTCATGGCTTTAGAAGCTTCTGATAGGCTAATTGACATAATTTCAGTCAATTGGAGGTGTACCTGTAGATGTATTTCAAGGCCTACCTTCAAACTCAGTGGCTCTTTGCTTGACATCATGGGGAAATCAAAAGAAATCAGCCAAAACCGCAGATAAAAAATGGTTGACCTCCACAAGTCTGGTTCATCCTTGGGAGCAATTTCCAAATGCCTGAAGGTACCACGTTCATCTGTACAAACAATAGTGCGCAAGTATAAACACCATGGGACCACGCAGCCGTCATACCGCTCATGAAGGAGAAGCCTTCTGTCTCCTAAAGATGAACGTACTTTGGTGCGAAAAGTGCAAATCAATCCCAGAACAACAGCAAAGGACCTTGTGAAGAAGCTGGAGGAAACAGGTATAAAAGTATCTATATCCATAGTAAAACGAGTCCTGTATCAACATAACCTGAAAGGCGGCTCAGCAAGGAGGAAGCCACTGCTCCAAAAACCGCCATAAAAAAGCCAGACTACGGTTTGCAACTGCACATGGGGACAAAGATCGTACTTTTTGGAGAATTGTCCTCTGGTCTGATGAAACAAAAATAGAACTGTTTGGCCGTAATGACCATTGTTATGTTTGGAGGAAAAAGGGGGAGGCTTGCAAGCCGAAGAACACCATCCCAAACATGAAGCACGGGGGTGGCAGCATCATGTTGTGGGGGTGCTTTGCTGCAGGAGGGACTGGTGCACTTCACAACATAGATGGCATCATTGAGAGAGGAAAATTATGTGGATATATTGAAGCAACGTCACAAGACATCAGTCAGGAAATTAAAGCTTGGTCGCAAATGGGTCTTCCAAATGGACAATGACCCCAAGCATACTTTCAAAGTTGTGGTAAAATGGCTTAAGGACAACAAAGTCAAGGTATTGGAGTGGCCATCACAAACCCCTGACCTCAATTCCATAGAAAATTTGTGGGCAGAACTGAAAAAGGGTGTGAGCAAGGAGGCCTACAAACCTGACTCAGTTACACCAGCTCTGTCAGGAGGAATGGGCCAAAATTCACCCAACGTATTGTGGGAAGCTTGTGGAAGGCTACCTGAAACGTTTGACCCAAGTTAAACAATTTAAAGGCAATGCTACCAAATACTAATTGAGTGTATGTAACTTCTGAACCACTGGGAATGTGATGAAAGAAATAAACGCTGAAATAAATCATTCTCTCTACTATTATTCTGACATTTCACATTCTTAAAATAAAGTGATGATCCTAACTGACCTAAGACAGGGAATTTTTACTTGGATTAAGTATCAGGAATTGTGAAGAACTGAGTTTAAATGTAGTTGGCTAAGGTGTATGTAAACTTCCGACTACAACTGTATCTATTCAAAATGGAGATATATGGGTAAACCACTTATCCAACCTTTTCAGCCATATAACAAAGACCTGTGCTGTAGTCCTGTAGTCCTGATGCCCTGTAGTCCGGCTGCCCTGTAGTCCTGTAGTCCTGCTGCCCTATAGTCCTGTAGTCCTGCTGCCCATTAGTCCTGTAGTCCTGTAGTCCTGCTGCCCTATAGTCCTGTAGTCCTGCTGCCCTGTAGTCCTGCTGCCCTGTAGTCCTGTAGTCTTGCTGTCCTGTAGTCCTGTAGTCCTGCTGCCCTGTAGTCCTGCTGCCCTATAGTCCTGTAGTCTTGCTGCCCTGTAGTCCTGCTGCCCTGTTGTCCTGCTGCCCTGTAGTCCTGCTGCCCTGTAGTCCTGTAGTCCTTCAGCCCTGTAGTCCTGCTGCCCTGTAGTCCTTCAGCCCTGTAGTCCTGCTGCCCTGTAGTCCTGTAGTCCTGCTGCCCTATAGTCCTGTAGTCCTGCTGCCCTGTAGTCCTGTAGTCCTGCTGCCCTATAGTCCTGTAGTCCTGCTGCCCTGTAGTCCTGCTGCCCTGTAGTCCTGCTGCCCTGTAGTCCTGTGACCCTACTAGATTACCCTGACAGACATGTCCCTTTTCTCTCTCTTTCTCTCTCTCTTAACCCTCTCTCTCTCTCTGTCCCCACCACTGCCCCCTTGATCCTGTCCATTCATATGCTGCTGATCAGTCTTCTGCTGTGGTTGTGTTTGTATATGGGTGTGTGCTGTGCATGTGTGTGTGTGTGCTTGTGCGTGTGGGTGCATGTGTATGTGTACCATCTGCTGTGCTATGGTTTCCAGCTGGCAGCTCACCATCCAGGGGGAATTAGCATGTCAATATGCTGTTAATTGCAAAGACCTTAATGAGCCAAAAACATCTCACTCTCTTTTTCACCCTTCTTTTTCTCTCAAATTCAATTCAATTCATTTCAAATCATTTCAAATCATTTCAATTCAAAGGGCTTTATTGGAATGGGAAACATATGTTTACATTGCCAAAGCAAGTGAAAAGATAATAAACAAAAGTGAAATAAACAATCAGAAATGAACAGTAAACATTACCCTCACAACATTACACTCTCTCGGTCAGAGTGAGCAGAACAGTATATACATGAAGTCAGTATCATGTAGCTGATAAGTAGTTACCCTAACTGTGTTGAAGGCTGGATCATCACAATCAGTCACATCACCACCAACACACATGTGGGTAGATGGTTAGTCCCTTGTTGCAGCTCGTATTCATCATATTCTCTGTCACATCACCACCAACAACAATATTGTGTATACGAGGTCATACAGAAGTTTTGTGGTGATTCATATGTTGATGTAAAAAATATTTGCTGGTCTGTGGTGTGTAATGAGGAGCAACCAGATGCTGCACTTGACACATTTATAAAACGACTTATTCCAGTTACTAATAAGCACGCACCCATTAAGAAAATGACTGTAAAAACTGTTAAATCCCCTTGGATTGATGAGGAATTGAAAAATTGTATGGTTGAGAGGGATGAGGCAAATGGTATGACAATTAGGTCTGGCTGCCCAACTGACTGGCAAACGTTCTGCAAATTAAGAAATCATGTGACTAAACTAAATAAAGATAAAAAATAAACCACACTCTGAAACCACGATAAATGAAATAAAGAATGATAGTAAAAAGCTTTGGGGCACCTTAAATGACATTTGGGGGAAAAGTCAACTCGGCTCCTTCATTCATTGAATCAGATGGCTCATTCATCACAAAGCCCACTGACATTGCAAACTACTTGAATTACTTTTTCATTGGCAAGATAAGCAAACTTAGGGATGACATGCCAGCAACAAATGCTGACACTACACATCCAAGTACAGTGAGGGAAAAAAGTATTTGATCCCCTGCTGATTTTGTACGTTTGCCCACTGACAAAGAAATGATCAGTCTAGAATTTTAATGGTAGGTGTATTTGAACAGTGAGAAACAGAATAACAACAAAAAATCCAGAAAAAAGCATGTTAAAAAGTTATAAATTGATTTGCATTTTAATGAGGGAAATAAGTATTTGACCCCCTCTCAATCAGAAAGATTTCTGGCTCCCAGGTGTCTTTTATACAGGTAACGAGCTGAGATTAGGAGCACACTCTTAAAGGGAGTGCTCCTAATCTCAGCTTGTTACCTGTATAAAAGACACCTGTCCACAGAAGCAATCAATCAATCAGATTCCAAACTCTCCACCATGGTCAAGACCAAAGAGCTCTCCAAGGATGTCAGGGACAAGATTGTAGACCTACACAAGGCTGGAATGGGCTACAAGACCATCGCCAAGCAGCTTGGTGAGAAGGTGACAACAGTTGGTGTGATTATTCGCAAATGGAAGAAACACAAAAGAACTGTCAATCTCCCTTGGCCTGGGGCTCCATGCAAGATCTCACCTCGTGGAGTTGCAATGATCATGAGAACGGTGAGGAATCAGCCCAGAACTACACGGGAGGATCTTGTCAATGATCTCAAGGTAGCTGGGACCATAGTCACCAAGAAAACAATTGGTAACACACTACGCCGTGAAGGACTGAAATCCTGCAGCGCCCGCAAGGTCCCCCTGCTCAAGAAAGCACATATCCATGCCCGTCTGAAATTTACCAATGAACATCTGAATGATTCAGAGGACAACTGGGGGAAAGTGTTGTGGTCAGATGAGACCAAAATGGAGCTCTTTGGCATCAACTCAACTCGCCGTGTTTGGAGGAGGATGAATGCTGCCTATGACCCCAAGAACACAATCCCCACCATCAAACATGGAGGTGGAAACATTATGGTTTGGGGGTGTTTATCTACTAAGGGGACAGGACAACTCCACCGCATCAAAGGGACGATGGACGGGGCCATGTACTGTCAAATCTTGGGTGAGAACCTCCTTCCCTCAGCCAGGGCATTGAAAATGGGTCGTGGATGGGTATTCCAGCATGACAATGACCCAAAACACACGGCCAAGGCAACAAAGGAGTGGCTCAAGAAGAAGCACATTAAGGTCATGGAGTGGCCTAGCCAGTCTCCAGACCTTAATTCCATAGAAAATCTGTGGAGGGAGCTGAAGGTTGGAGTTGCCAAACGTCAGCCTCGAAACCTTAATGACTTGGAGAAGATCTGCAAAGAGGAGTGGGACAAAATCCCTCCTGAGATGTGTGCAAACCTGGTGGCCAACTACAAGAAACGTCTGACCTCTGTGATTGCCAACAAGGGTATTGCCACCAAGTACTAAGTCATGTTTTGCAGAGGGGTCAAATACTTATTTCCCTCATTAAAATGCAAATCATTTTATAACATTTTTGACATGCATTTTTCTGGACTTTTTGTTGTTGTTATTCTGTCTCACTGTTCAAATAAACCTACCATTAAAATTATAGACTGATCATTTCTTTGTCAGTGGGCAAATGTACAAAATCAGCAGGGGATCAAATACTTTTTTTCCTCACTGTATATCAGACCAAATTATGAAAGACAAGAATTGTACTTTTGAATTCCGTAAAGTCAGTGTGGAAGAGGTGAAAATATTATTGTTGTCTATCAACAATGACAAGCCACCTGGGTCTAACAATCCGGATGGACAATTACTAAGGATAATAGCAGATGATATTGCCACTCCTATTTGCCACATCTTCAATTTAAGCCTACTAGAAAGTGTGTGCCCTCAGGCCTGGAGGGAAGCTAAAGTCATTCCGCTACCCAAGAATAGTAAAGCCCCCTTCACTGGCTCAAATAGCAGACCAATCAGCCTGTTACCAACCCTTAGTAAACTTCTGTAAAAAATTGTGTTTGGCCAGATACAATGCTATTTCACAGTAAACAAATTGACAAGAGACTTTCAGAATGCTTATAGGGAAGGATATTCAACAAGCACAGCACTTACACTAATGACTGATGATTGGCTGAGAGAAATTCATGATAAAATGATTGTGGGGGCTGTCTTGTTAGACTTCAGTGCATCTTTTGACATTATCGATCATAGTCTGCTGCTGGAAAAAGGTATGTGTTATGGCTTTATACCCCCTGCTATAATGTGGATAAAGAGTTACTTGTCTAACAGAACACAGAGGGTGTTCTTTAATGGAAGCCTCTAAAATATAATCCTGTTAATATTAGGAATTCCCCATGGTAGCTGTTTAGGGCCCTTGCTTTTTTCAATTTTTACTAACGACATACGTAAAGTAAAGTTTGAGTAAAGCCAGAGTTTCTATGTATGCGGATCACTCAACACTATATATGTCAGCTTCTACAATGATGACTGCAACACACAACAAAGAGCTGCAGTTAGTTTCAGAGTGGGTGGCAAGTTAGCCCGAAATATTTCTAAAACTAAAAGCTTTGTATTTGGAACAAAACACTCACTAAACCCTAAACCTCAACTAATTATTGTAGTAAATAATGTGGAAATTGAGCTAGTTGAGATGACTAAACTGCTTGGAGTAACCCTAGATTGTAAACTGTCATGGTCAAAACATATTGATGCAGTAGTAACTAAAATGAGGAGAAGTCTGTCTATAATAAAGCGATGCTCTGCCTTCTTATCAACTATCAAGGCAGGTCCTACAGGCCCGAGTTTTGTCGCACCTGGACTACTGTTCAGTCGTGTGGTCAGGTGCCACAAAAAAGGACTTAGGAAATGTGGAATTGGCTCAGAACAGGGCAGCACACCTGTCCCGTGGACATACACAGAGAGCTAATATTAATAATATGCATGTCAATCTCTCCTGGCTGAAAGTGGAGGAGAGATTGACTTCATCACTACTTTTATTTATGAGAGGTATTGACAAGTTGAATGCACCAAGCTGTCTGTCTAAACTACTGGCACACAGCTCGGACACCCATGCATACCCCACAAGACATGCCACAACAGGTCTCTTCACAGTCCCCAAGTCCAGAACAGACTATGGGAGGCGCACAGTACTACATAGAGCCATGACTTCATGGAACTCTATTCCACATCAAGTAACTGACGCAAGCAGTAAAATTAGATTTAAAAAACAGATTAAAAAACACCTTATGGAACAGCGAGGACTGTGAAGCAACACAAACATTCGCACAGACACATGCATACACACACGATAACATACGCAATATACATACACATGGATTTAGTACTGTAGATATGTGGTGGAGTAGGGGCCTGAGGGCACACAGTGTGTTGTGAAATCTATGAATGCATTGTAATGTTTTTAAAATTGTATTAAACTGCCTTAATTTTGCTGGACCCCAGGAAGGAGTAGCTGCTTTGGCAGGAACTAATGGGCATCCATAATAAATACAAATACAAACACACATATAGGTTGATGGTTAGTCCCTTGTTGCAGATTGTATTGTTAACTGTATTGTAACAGGTTATGTATTGTACTGTATTTTTATTGTGCCAGCTGTTGCTGTTTCTTGGGACCTGAGTTTTAGGGATAAGGACCTCTCTGTATGGTGTGGGATAACACAGGAAGGGATGAGGATGAGGATCTCTCTGTATGGTGTGGGATAACACAGGAAGGAATGAGGATGAGGATCTCTCTGTATGGTGTGGGATAACACAGGAAGGAATGAGGATGAGGATCTCTCTGTATGGTGTGGGATAACACAGGAAGGGATGAGGACCTCTCTGTATGGTGTGGGATAACACAGGAAGGGATGAGGATCTCTCTGTATGGTGTGGGATAACACAGGAAGGGATGAGGACCTCTCTGTATGGTGTGGGATAACACAGGAAGGGATGAGGATGAGGATCTCTCTGTATGGTGTGGGATAACACAGGAAGGGATGAGGATGAGGATCTCTCTGTATGGTGTGGGATAACACAGGAAGGGATGAGGATCTCTCTGTATGGTGTGGGATAACACAGGAAGGGATGAGGATGAGGATCTCTCTGTATGGTGTGGGATAACACAGGAAGGGATGAGGATCTCTCTGTATGGTGTGGGATAACACAGGAAGGGATGAGGACCTCTCTGTATGGTGTGGGATAACACAGGAAGGGATGAGGATGAGGACATCTGTATGATTCTTTCTTCACTTATTGTGTTTCACTTCTCACGTTTGTCTTTTTGTTCTTCCTCTTTTTTTACATGCAAATAAATAACTAGGTCAAAACATGAATACCTAAATGCATAATATTGTATATTAATATCAGGTATCTCAGTATTGGAAACCAGCAGTACAGCTGTCCTTCATGCTGTGATCCTTCCCTGGCTTACACTGTCTACATTTTTATTTATTTTATTTATTTAACCAGGTAGGCAAGTTGAGAACAAGTTCTCATTTACAATTGCAACCTGGCCAAGATAAAGCAAAGCAGTTCGACAACATACAACAACACAGAGTTACACATGGAGTAAAACAAATATACAGTCAATAATACAGTAGAAAAATAAGCCTATGTACAATGTGAGCAAATGAGGTGAGATAAGGGAGGTAAAGGCAAAAAAAGTCCATGGTGGCAAAGTAAATACAATATAGCAAGTAAAACACTGGAATGGTAGATTTGTAGTAGAAGAATGTGCAAAGTAGAAATAGAGATAATGGGGTGCAAAGGAGCAAAATAAAATAAATAAATACAGTAGGGGAAGAGGTAGTTGTTTGGGCTAAATTATAGATGGGCTATGTACAGGTGCAGTGATCTGTGAGGTGCTCTGACAGCTGGTGCTTAAAGCTAGTGAGGGAGATAAGTGTTTCCCGTTTCAGAGATTTTTGTAGTTCGTTCCAGTCATTGGCAGCAGAGAACTGGAAAGAGAGACGGCCAAAGGAGGAATTGGCTTTGGGGGTGACCAGAGAGATATACCTGCTGGAGCGCGTGCTACAGGTGGGTGCTGCTATGGTGACCAGTGAGCGGAGATAAGGGGGGACTTTACCTAGCAGGGTCTTGTAGATGACCTGGAGCCAGTGGGTTTGGCGACGATTATGAAGCGAGGTCCAACCAACGAGAGCGTACAGGTCGCAGTGGTGGGTAGTATATGGGGCTTTGGTGACAAAACGGATGGCACTGTAATAGACTGCATCCAGTTTGTTGAGTAGGGTATTGGAGGCTATTTTGTAAATGACATCGCCAAAGTCGAGGATCGGTAGGATGGTCAGTTTTACGAGGGTATGTTTGGCAGCATGAGTGAAGGATGCTTTGTTGCGAAATAGGAAGCCAATTCTTGATTTAACTTTGGATTGGAGATGTTTGATGTGAGTCTGGAAGGAAAGTTTACAGTCTAACCAGACACCTAGGTATTTGTAGTTGTCCACATATTCTAAGTCAGAACCGTCCAGAGTAGTGATGCAGGACAGGCGGGCAGGTGCAGGCAGCGATCGGTTGAAGAGCATGCATTTAGTTTTACTTGTATTTAGGAGCAGTTGGAGGCCACGGAAGGAGAGTTGTATGGCATTGAAGCTCGTCTGGAGGGTTGTTAACACAGTGTCCAAAGAAGGGCCAGAAGTATACAGAATGGTGTCGTCTGCGTAGAGGTGGATCAGAGACTCACCAGCAGCAAGAGCGACATCATTGATGTATACAGAGAAAAGAGTTGGCCCAAGAATTGAACCCTGTGGCGCCCCCATAGAGACTGCCAGAGGTCCGGACAACAGGCCCTCCGATTTGACACACTGAACTCTATCAGAGAAGTAGTTGGTGAACCAGGCGATGCAATCATTAGAGAAACCAAGGCTATTGAGCCTGCCGATGAGGATGTGGTGATTGACAGAGTCGAAAGCTTTGGCCAGGTCAATGAAAACGGCAGCACAGTAT
This sequence comes from Salmo trutta, assembly GCF_901001165.1. NCBI lineage: Eukaryota > Metazoa > Chordata > Actinopteri > Salmoniformes > Salmonidae > Salmo > Salmo trutta. The sequence continues at coordinate 9,528,240 of NC_042972.1, read as the reverse complement.
TGTTTCTTATCGATGGCGGTTACGATATCGTTTAGGACCTTGAGCGTGGCTGAGGTGCACCCATGACCAGCTCTGAAACCAGATTGCATAGCGGAGAAGGTGCGGTGGGATTCGAAATGGTCGGTAATCTGTTTGTTGACTTGGCTTTCGAAGACCTTAGAAAGGCAGGGTAGGATGGATATAGGTCTATAGCAATTTGGGTCAAGAGTGTCCCCTCCTTTGAAGAGGGGGATGACAGCAGCTGCTTTCCAGTCTATGGGAATCTCAGACGACACGAGAGGTTGAACAGGCTAGTAATAGGGTTTGCAATAATTTCGGTAGATAATTTTAGAAAGACATCAGGATCAGTTGAATTTAATCTATATCCTACACTGTCTACATCAGGATGAGTTGAATGTAATCTATATCCTACACTGTCTACATCAGGATGAGTTGAATGTAATCTATATCCTACACTGTCTACATCAGGATGAGTTGAATGTAATCTATATCCTACACTGTCTACATCAGGATGAGTTGAATGTAATCTATATCCTACACTGTCTACATCAGGATGAGTTGAATGTAATCTATATCCTACACTGTCTACATCAGGATGAGTTGAATGTAATCTATATCCTACACTGTCTACATCAGGATGTGTTGAATGTAATCTATATCCTGTGGGATAATAACTAATATCTAGAACTACCTGCATATCTCTGCTCTCCTCTGTGAATTAAGATGTGGGCTTAATGTTTCACACCATGAGAGACAGAGAGAGAGTGTTTTGGATCACTGGTTCTGACCTCACTCTGCCTGCCTGATGGAAGCCTGCCTGCCTGCCTGCCTGCCTAATGGAAGCCTGCCTGTCTGCCTGCCTGATGGAAGCCTGCCTGTCTTCCTGCCTGATGGAAGCCTGTCTGATGGAAGCCTGCCTGCCTGCCTGTTGGAAGCCTGCCTGTCTGCCTGCCTAATGGAAGCCTGCCTGTCTGCCTGCCTGATGGAAGCCTGTCTATCTGCCTGCCTGATGGAAGCCTGCCTGCCTGTTGGAAGCCTGCCTGTCTGCCTGCCTGATGGAAGCCTGTCTATCTGCCTGCCTGATGGACGCCTGCCTCTCTGCCTGCCTGATGGAAGCCTGCCTGATGGAAGCCTGCCTGCCTGATGGAAGCCTGCCTGTCTGCCTGCCTGATGGAAGCCTGCCTGCCTGCCTGTTGGAAGCCTGCCTGTCTGCCTGCCTAATGGAAGCCTGCCTGTCTGCCTGCCTGATGGAAGCCTGTCTGATGGAAGCCTGCCTGCCTGATGGAAGCCTGCCTGCCTGATGGAAGCCTGTCTGTCTGCCTGCCTGATGGAAGCAGGCAGAAGTCCCTACAAGAATAGTAAACTAACAACATTGTGACCAACTGGGGCCATTTTGATAGTCCCCACAAGGTCTAATGCTATTTATAGGAGGTTTAGGGTTAAGGTTAGAATTAGTGTGTAATGGTTCCGTAACCACAGACGCTGGGAGACGGGAAGCAAGTACAGGGTGAGGATTTAATTATAAATAGACATGAAACTAAACAAGAACAGGGTCTGGACGAGAGAAACAAAACAACATCAATGCAGACACGGGAATGAAACTGAGGAAGTGACAGTTATAGGGGAGGCAATCAATGGTGTGATGGAGTCCAGGTGTGCGTACTGAGGAGCAAACCTGACGAGCCGGCTGAAGCGGTGCACCCCGACGAGCCGGCTGAGGCGCGGGAGCCCGACGAGCCGGCTGAGGCGTAGGAGCCCGACGAGCCGGCTGAGGCGCGGGAGCCCGACGAGCCGGCTGAGGTATCCCCAGTTGCTTTGGCAGCGGCACCTGGACCCAACGTCACCAAAAAAAAAAAAACTCTCTGATGCTTCCAATTGTGGTCTCTGCATTATGTAACAGTTCCGTAACCTCAGACGCTGGGAGACAGGAAGCAAGTACAGGGTGAGGATTTAATAGTGTTAGGGTTAGAATTAGGTTTAGGGCTGCGATCTAGGGTTAGTTTGAGGGTTAGGAGCTAGGATTAGGATCAGGGTTAAGGTTAGGTTTTTGGGTTAAGGTTAGTGTTAGGGGTTAGGGAAAATAGGAATTTGAATGGGACTGAATTGTGTGTCCCCACAAGGCCAGTTATACAAGGCTGTGTGTGTGTGTGTTCTGCTGCAGTGGAGGGGTGAGGGGGGGACTAATTGAATGTCTGAGAGTGTGGTAGTAGGGTGATGGGCAGGCAGGAGGCATGGATCAATCACGTTTTTCCCACTGGTAATTGCTATAATATAATAATAATAATAATAATAATATAATATATGAATATTATAATAAGATAATATAGTAATATAATATAATGATATAATAAATTATGATAATATAATAATATAATAACATAATAATATAATAATAATATGGTATAATATAATTATATGGTAATGACTTAATATTACATAATAATAGGTTTCTTTGGAATCAAGTCATTTAAACAAGTACTAGACTACCAATACATACCATGTATTTTGGTACCAGGTAGTTATAACATGCACACTGTGTTACATCTTCATTTATTAGGTAGAACCAGGAAGAACCAGGTAGAACCATGTTAAACTGGGCTGTGGAATAAAGTGTCATGTTCCACACACACACACACACACACACACACACACACACACACACACACACACACACACACACATATATAACCACACACACACACAACCACATACACACAACCACACACACACACAACCACATAAACACACACACACACACTCACCTCCAGCACCTCTCTCTACACAGCCTCAGATGAGGAACGTGCCCCTATGACAAAACAATTCACTTAACCATCTTTACAACGGTCTGGCTTCCTTCTCTTTCCAGAAAATGTACAGCAGTTATGGTATAATACAGGGATGGGCAACTGGCAGCCTGCTCGCCCGCCCACCTTTTTCTAGGCCGTGGATCTTTTTTTAGGGGGGGGGGGGGGGTCTCAGTCGGGATCTCAACTTCCTGTGAAAAGTTAGAATAGTAGAATACACAAGGTGTACTAATTCAGTTGTAGTAATCATGGTCGAATTACGGACCGGTGGGCCCCCAATGATTTTGTTAGTCACTCTCACTCAGATGTCATATTAACATGGCATAAGTCATGCAAAATGTGGAGAATTGGAGGAAATTTGCTGTAAAAAAATAAATAAAAATCTATCTCCGCCCCATGGTAGAATTATAGGATATTAGCTGTAAACCTGATTTTTTTTTTCTCTCCACCCCATGGTAAAATGAGTAGATTTGCATGAAATGACTTATAAAATCGCTAAATCGTCTCTCTTCCCTATGGCAAAATGTGTAGAATTTCACCAAAATTGCTTTAAAACAACATTTTCTTCATGCCCCATGGCCCATTTTTTTTTATAATAGGACAGTAGGTCAACTCTCTCTCCACTGTCAAGAGTGGGGCCGCTAAAATGTTTTGCTCGCAAGGTGAGATGGGGCCCCCAACAAAAATGTGCTTAGGCCCCCTAAAAGGCTAGGGTGCCTACATGTGTGGGTATGGATGTGGGTACGCAGACCCGTAAACTACTGCAGACCCTCATGATGAGTTAAGATTTTTGTTGACCTCCACCCCCATCAAAGTTGCCCGTCTCTGGTCTAATGATGCAATAAGGCCAAAGGAGGTGTGGTATATGGTCTGCACATGCTCTGAGGACGCGGCTACGGATGCCGTCTGCGCCAGAAGCCTTGCGAGGGTTAACGAGTTTAAATGTTTTACTCACGTTGGCTGCAGTGAAGGAGAGCCCACAGCTTTTGGTGGCGGGCCGTATCAGTGGCACTGTATTGTCCTCAAAGCGATCAAAGAAGTTGTTTAGTTTGTCTGGGAGCAAGACATTGGTGTCTGCGACAGGGCTGGTTTTCTTTTTGATTGACTGTAGACCCTGCCACATACCTCTCATGTCTGAGCCGTTGAATTGCGACTCTACTTTGTCTCTATACTGACGCTTAGCTTGTTTGATTGCCTTGCGGAGGGAATAGCTACACTGTTTGTATTCGGTCATGTTTCCGGTCGCCGTGCCATGATTAAAAGCAGTGGTTCGCGCTTTCAGTTTTGCATGAATGCTGCCATCAATACACGGTTTCTGGTTGGGGAAGGTTTTAATAGTCGCCGTGGGTACAACATCACCAATGCACTTTCCAATAAACTCGCGTATATCAGCGTATACATCAATGTTGTTGTCCGACGCTATCCAGAACATATCCCAGTCCACGTGATCAAAGCAATCTTGAAGCGTGGATCAGATTGGTCGGACCAGCGTTGAACAGACCTGAGCATGGGCGTTTCCTGTTTTAGTTTCTGTCTATAGGCTGGGAGCAAGAAAATGGAGTCGTGGTCAGATTTGCCGAAGGGAGGGCGAGGGGGGGCTTTGTATGCGTCGCTGAAGTTAGAGTAACAATGATCCAGAATTTTGCCAGCCCGGGTCGCGCATTTGATGTGCTGATAAAATTTAGGGAGCTTTGTTTTCAGATTAGCCTTGTTAAAATCCCCAGCTACAATAAATGCAGCCTCAGGATATATGGTTTCCAGTTTACATGGAGTCCAATAAATTTTTTTCAGGGCCGTCGAGGTGTCTGCTTGGGGGGGATATACATGGCTGTGATTATAATCGAAGAGAATTCTCTTGGTAGATAATACGGTCGGCAATTGATTGTAAGGAATTCTAGGTCAGGTGATCAAAAGGACTTAACTTCCTGTATGTTGTTATGATCACACCACGACTCGTTAATCATAAAGCATACACACCCGCCCTTCTTCTTACCAGAGAGATGTTTGTTTCTGTCGGTGCGATGCGTGAAGAAACCTGGTGGCTGTACCGACTCTGATTACGTATCCCGAGTGAGCCATGTTTCCGTGAAACAGAGAATGTTACAATCTCTAATGTCTCTCTGGAAGGCAACCCTTGCTCGAATTTTGTCTACCTTGTTGTCAAGAGACTGGACATTGGCGAGTAGTATACTTGGGAGCGGTGGGCGATGTGCCCGTCTACGGAGCCTGACCAGAAGACCGCTCCGTCTGCCCCTTCTGCGGCGCCGTTGTTTTGGGTCGCCTGCTGGGATCCGATCCATTGTCCTGGGTTATGGACCAAACGGAGGATCTGCTTCGGGAAAGTCGTATTCCTTGTCGTAAAGTTGACGTTGCTCTTATATCCAATAGTTCTTCCCGGCTGTATGTAATAAGACTTAAGATTTCCTGGGGTAACAATGTAAGAAATAATACATTAAAAAAAATAAAAAACACTGCATAGTTTCCTAAGAACGCAAAGCGAGGCGGCCATCTCTGTCGGTGCCGGATGTCAGATGATACCGAAGGATTCTGTAGCTTTAACTTATTTGACATATAAAAACACAAGGAGATGTGAAAACAAGCTTCTAATCCTTCAATCTCCTCTACCCCCAATCTACCCAACAGATACAACAGTTTTCCCCTTTATTGTTCATGTTGGGTCTCAATCCTACCATGTTCATGTTGGGTCTCAATCCTACCATGATTTAATCACACACTGACGACTAAGCCTGTTAGTTCACGCTGTTCAGAATTTAATCCCATTCTGAGCAGCAGTGGTAGTGATGGATGGTTTCTCAGTATTTTAGTATCGATGTAATCATCACTTTTAATCATAATTTAAATCTAGTGTGTGACATGTATAATCTATTTATGTTGCGAAATATTTGTGCAGACATTTCACCCTATTTGTGTGTGTGTGTGTGTGTGTGTGTGTGTGTGTGTGTGTGTTTGTGTGTGCATGTGTGTCGTACTGATATTCATTTTCTATGTAATGGGCTTCATGCATCTTGTCTTGGATGGCCTGTATCCATGGCAACGACAGGTTTGTCATAGCCATCAGGAGAGGCTCCAAGATGGACTTGAAAGGAAACGCTAAAACCTTCAGCTCTCTGTTATCCTCCTGACCCTCTCTCTCTCTCTCTCTCTCTCTCTCTCTCTCTCTCTCTCTCTCTCTCTCTCTCTCTCTCTGTGCTTCAACATAAATACCAGCTCTCAGACCCATTCCTCTTACAGATTAACACTGTCTGCCAGCACGTGGCTAGTCGCAGTAGGGCAGTAGACCCCACTTCACATGTTGTTATTTCAATCCTTTCAGAATGTGGGCTTCATAGACTGGCTACCAGTCGTAGAGCCCTGGCAGAAGTCTGTTGGAGAGAGATTGTTTTATGTTACTGTTGTGTTGTCTGACCCTCTCCTAAACATATGTTGTGTTCTGTATGGTGGAACCTTAGTCTTTTTTATTATATCTACAAGTCATCACCATACCTTTTTTTCTGATTTAATAAGTAGTATTTCATCAATATTTTGCTGTTTCAAAACATTTTCATAGACAGAGCCAGACATTCAAAATAATCAACTTGTTGGTTAATGGCATTGTTTCACCTTATTTTACCTTTTTTGAAGTAAATTGGTGAAACACACTAATTCTGCACTGCTATATGCTGCCCTCTGCTGGGTCAAATTGTACCTGACGATGAAGCAGTCACCGGATTGGTATTTATATGTTTTGGATATTCATATTTTTATTTGAGTGTGTTCTGTGGTTCACTGATTACCCTAATACTTTCACATTTTTTAACAATATTTTCATAACTGCATGTCTCACGTCTTCTCAGGTCATTGGCATATTTATGTTCATACTGTTTTACTTAGTGTCAGAGTAGAGAACACTGGTGTCAGAATAGAGAACGCTGGTGTCAGAGTAGAGAACACTGGTGTCAGAGAAGAGAACACTGGTGTCAGAGTAGAGAACGCTGGTGTCAGAGTAGAGAACACTGATGTCAGAGTAGAGAACGCTGGTGTCAGAGTAGAGAACACTGGTGTCAGAGTAGAGAACACTGGTGTCAGAGAAGAGAACACTGGTGTCAGAGTAGAGAACACTGGTGTCAGAGAAGAGAACACTGGTGTCAGAGTAGAGAACACTGATGTCAGAGTAGAGAACGCTGGTGTCAGAGTAGAGAACACTGGTGTCAGAGTAGAGAACACTGGTGTCAGAGTAGAGAACACTGGTGTCAGAGTAGAGAACACTGATGTCAGAGTAGAGAACGCTGGTGTCAGAGTAGAGAACACTGGTGTCAGAGTAGAGAACACTGGTGTCAGAGTAGAGAACACTGGTGTCAGAGTAGAGAACACTGGTGTCAGAGTAGAGAACACTGGTGTCGGAATAGAGAACACTGATGTCAGAGTAGAGAACGCTGGTGTCAGAGTAGAGAACACTGGTGTCAGAGTAGAGAACACTGGTGTCAGAGTAGAGAACACTGGTGTCGGAGTAGAGAACACTGATGTCAGAGTAGAGAACGCTGGTGTCAGAGTAGAGAACACTGGTGTCAGAGTAGAGAACACTGGTGTCGGAATAGAGAACGCCGGCGTCGGAGTAGAGAACGCTGGCGTCGGAGTAGGGAACACTGGCGTCGGAGTAGAGAACACTGGTGTCAGAGAAGAGAACGCCGGCATCGGAGTAGAGAACGCCGGCGTCAGAGTAGAGAACGCTGGCGTCGGAGTAGGGAACGCTGGTACAACGGCCGAGGGAATAATGACCTTAGTCATAGTGTGGAATCTATGACTATATTTCAACCTTGGTTGAAATGTCTCTGAAATATGTCAGTGCTCTGGCTTCATGGAGAAACTGTTTTGTTCAGTCATGTCACTTATCAGTCATTCCAAGCCACAGTCCCACAGCACACGGACAGTCACTCTGACCAGCTGGAACTAAACAAATATTGACCCAGTCTGCTGCATTTCACACTGACAGCCCTGCCCTGGCGGGTAGCCTGCTAGTACACTGTTTCTGTCTCCTTCATGGGGGGGATCCTCATTAGCTGCTACAAAATAAAAAACAAACCTTAATGACAGTAAAGTAACGTTTTATGACGCTCGGTGGCAAGTAATGTGTTACCGTAAAAACCTTAATTACTGTGAAGTAGGTCGTTTATCACATCCTGAATGCACTATACGCTTGAAGCAGAAAGTGTGTACAGCACCCTTAATAATCTATAACATAGTAAATATACACCCAGAAAGTGTGTACACTGAGTGATGTAATACCTTACACCCAGAAAGTGTGTACACTGAGTGATGTAATATCATTCAGTAGAAAGTGTGTGTACTGAGTGATTTAATAGCTTACAGTAGAAAGTGTGTGTACTGAGTGATGTAATATCTTACAGTAGAAAGTGTGTACACTGAGTGATGTAATATCTGTCAGTAGAAAGTGTGTACACTGAGTGATGTAATATATTTCAGTAGAAAGTGTGTGTACTGAGTGATGTAATATCTTACAGTAGAAAGTGTGTGTACTGAGTGATGTAATATCTGTCAGTAGAAAGTGTGTACACTGAGTGATGTAATATCTGTCAGTAGAAAGTGTGTACACTGAGTGATGTAATATATTTCAGTAGAAAGTGTGTGTACTGAGTGATGTAATAGCTTACAGTAGAAAGTGTGTGTACTGAGTGATGTAATATCTGTCAGTAGAAAGTGTGTACACTGAGTGATGTAATATCTTACAGTAGAAAGTGTGTGTACTGAGTGATGTAATATCTTACAGTAGAAAGTGTGTGTACTGAGTGATGTAATATCTGTCAGTAGAAAGTGTGTACACTGAGTGATGTAATACCTTACACCCAGAAAGTGTGTACACTGAGTGATGTAATATCTTACAGTAGAAAGTGTGTACACTGAGTGATGTAATATATTTCAGTAGAAAGTGTGTACACTGAGTGATGTAATATATTTCAGTAGAAAGTGTGTACACTGAGTGATGTAATATCTTACAGTAGAAAGTGTGTGTACACTGAGTGATGTAATATATTACAGTAGAAAGTGTGTACACTGAGTGATGTAATATATTACAGTAGAAAGTGTGTACACTGAGTGATGTAATATATTTCAGTAGAAAGTGTGTACACTGAGTGATGTAATATATTTCAGTAGAAAGTGTGTACACTGAGTGATGTAATATATTTCAGTAGAAAGTGTGTACCAACCACACCCTCTATAATCTATAATCTATCATTTTAAAGTAGAATGTTTCCCCAGCATAATCTAAACATTTAAAGATGAAAGTGTGTATCAATCTATACTCTTAAAGTCTACAGTTTCCTTTCTCTGATTACTGTGTAATTCTTTAAATGATCCCTTCCTCTGGCTCCTGTGTAACTCTGTAAATTATCCCCTGACAGTCTAATGGTTCCTGATCAATACCATTGGATCACTTACCTGCTGCTTCCTTTTCATACTGGAACAAACAGCATAATCCCAGAATATATCATACACTACATGGCCAGAAGTATGTGGACGCCCCTATAAATTAGTGCATTCGGCTATTTCAGCCACACCCGTTGCTGACAGGTGTATAAAATCGAGCACACAGCCACACAATCTCCACAGACAAACATTGACATTAGAATGGCCCGTACTGAAGAGCTCAGTGACTTTCAACGTGGTACCGTCATAGGACAACAAGTCAGTTCGTCAAATTTCTGCCCCACTAGAGCTGCTCCGGTCAACTGTAAGTGCTGTTATTGTGAAGTGGAACCGTCTAGGAACAACAACAGCTCAGCTGCAAAGTTTTAGGCCACACAAGCTCACCGAACAGGACCGCCGAGTGCTGAAGCGCGTAACGCTTAAAATCCTTTGTCCTCAGTTGCAACACTCACTACCGGTTCCAAACTGCCTCTGGAAGCAACTTCTGCACAATAACTGTTCGTCAGGGAGCTTCATGAAATGGGTGTCCCACATACTTTTACTGCGTGCTGCATTCACGGTAAATGCTGCATACAGTATGTCGGCTCAATCGGAAATGACCTTTACATTTTTATTGTGCAATCTGTAACGCTTCAGCGATCCAGATGGACTTGAACCCTCAAATGTATTTAAACACACGCTTGCCAACTTCATATCCAATGTCTCAAAGTAGCAGAAAGGTATCAAATTTAAGCAATATGACAGAATGGCTTAATTGTGTTTGATTTCTGTTTATCAGCTTTTCTCCCAGACGGCTTACAGACAGCTAGAAGTTATAGCTCAGACATACCTGTAGGATTTTCAAATGTGTGCCTGCCGACAGTACTTAGCACCTCTGAACAGTGTTGACAGTCAATCTCGTGTTCACACAGCAAAGACCTTGGAAGTCGTCAGCCACTCAGTCTTGTTAAAATACTCCAAACCAGAAGGTGGCAGTAGCGTTGTTTGGCAATGCATGTCCATGTGTGTTACTTTATGGTCTAGTCAGTGTTAGCTAGCTAGCTAGCTGCAGTAATGAGGCTATTGTTCTTAATCTCTTGTTGATACTAGCTGATGGCCACAGATAAATCACTAGCTAGCAAGATGACAAATAAACAATTTAATTCGCTCTCCATAATTGCATACAGCCCATAGATCCATTTTTAGCTAGCTGGATAAAATTAGCAAATAAAGCAAATAAATATACATTGTTTGTATGTGTGCCAATAGCAATTGTTTAAGAGATATATCAGTGAAGACAACCTCTTCCAGGGCCATAAGGGAACCATATTTCTCTCTATACTCAGCCATGGGACAGAATAACCATGTCTAAACCAATTAAGGAAGGGGCGAAATGCTAGAGCCAGGAAATAAGTTTGGTACGGATAGTTCTTCTACATCTTTCCCTCTTTGTAAATGTATATGTTTTATCCAGGGGATGTTTACAAAACATTAAGGACCACTGTGAAATATATTTTCCATAACCAAACATAGTATTTCAGCTGTTTGAAGATAGTGTACAAAACCAAAAGTAAAAGACGCAAAAACAAAACTTAAGACCGGGAAGCATAGAAATAGTGCAGATAGCACTTTCAGTGTCTTTGAACGAGGTATGGTAGTAGGTGCCAGGTGCACCGCTTTGTGTCAAGAACTGCAATACTGCGGGGCTTTTCACGCTAAACAGTGTCCCGTGTGTATCAAGAATGGTCCACCATCCAAAGGACATCAAGCCAACTTGACACAACTGTGTGAAGCATTGGAGTCAACATGGGCCAGCATCCCTTTGGAACGCTTTTGACACCTTGTAGAGTCCATTCCACGACGAATTGAGGCTGTTCTGAGGGCAAAAGCGGGAGGTGTGCAACTCAGTATTAAGAAGGTGTTCCTAATGTTTGATATGCTCAGTGTACGTGTTTGAACCACACTATGAATTTTATCCCAATAGGCAGAAGAGGGTGCCATGGGTGGTATTGAACTACAGAAATTCAGCCGTGGCAATATATTCATTTTGACAATAGATATTCTGCTGGTTAAAGCAACTGGGATATTATTACATTTACTGAAGGTTGGATTGAATTGAATTGAGTTGAATTTCACCTTTAATGGACTTAAGTAGCAATTGTGTATCTGAAAACTGGCAATATGACTACATTCGCTACATTACCAAAAGTATGTGGACACCTGCTCGTCGAACATCTCATTACAAAATCATGGGTATTAATATAGAGTTGGTCCCCCCTTTGCTGCTATAACAGCCTCCACTCTTCTGGAAAGGCTTTCCACTAGATGTTGGAATATTGCTGTGGGGACTTGCTTCCATTCAGCCACAAGAGTATTAGTGAGGTCGGGCTCTGATGTTGGGAAATTAGGCCTGGCTTGCAGTTGACATTCCAATTCATCCCTTTTGATGGAGTTGAGGTCAGAGCTTTGTGCAGGCCAATCATGTTCTTCCACACCGATCTCGACAAACCATTTCTATATGGACCTCACTTTGTGCACAGGGGCATTGTCATGCTGAAACATGAAAGGACCTTCCCCAAACAGTTGCCACAAAGTTCGGAGCACAGAATCGTCTAGAATGTCATTGTATGCTGTAGGGTTAAGATTTCCCTTCACTGGAACTAAGGGGCCTAGCCCGAACCATGAAAAACAGCCCCAGACCATTATTCCTTCTCCACCAAACTTTACAGTTGGCACTATGCATTCAGGCGGGTAGCGTTCTCCTGGCATCCGCCAAACCCAGATTCATCTGTCGGACTGCCAGACGGTCAAGCGTGATTCGTCACTTGAAAGAATACGTTTCCACTGCTCCAGAGTCCAATGTTGGCGAGCTTTACACCACTCCAGCCGACACTTGGCATTGCTCATGGTGATCTTAGGCTTGTGTGCAGCTGCTTGGCCATGGAAACCCATTTCATGAAGCTCCTGACTAACTGTTATTGTGCTGACATTGTTTCCAAAGGCAGTTTGGAACTTGGTAGTGAGTGTTGCAACCGAGGACAGACGATTTTTACACGCTACACGCTTCACCACTTGGCGGTCCTGTTCTGTGAGCTTGTGTGTCCACACACTTTTGTATATAGTGTAACTTGAACATTTTTGCTCTCATAGAATGTTCTGAAAGCATAATCCAGTCGAATGTTTACTGTAAACACCTCTGTTTGATCAGCTGGCTAGTACAGAAAATACCAGGCAGGTTTTTGAGAGATTGAAAAAAGAAAGAATGAAAAGTCTTAAGCAACATTTCTATTGGAATTCTTTTAGAATTGTTGTAACTTTATTGGGAATTCTTTTAGAATTGTTGGAACTTTATTGGGAATTATTTTGGAATTGTTGGAACTTTATTGGGAATTATTTTGGAAATGTTAGAACTTTATTGGGAATTCTATTCCAATCCAATAGTACTAGGATTCTGATCCCTCTCTTTCTCTCTCTCTCTCTTTCTCTGTGTGTTATGCGTCAAAACAGCAGTGCTTCCTGTAAGTGCATGATGTAACTCTGCCTTGACACAGTGACCTGTGGCTGGGCTCCCAGGGAGTATTCTGTGTCGTTCCCCTCATAGAACCATCACTGATCTCCTCCTCTCTGAACTTCCTCTGTATGGGCTAACTGATCTCCTGCCTCACTTCCTCTCTATGGACGTGCAACTGCACTATAAAGGGAAGGACTAACCCTGGGCAGGGCATCTTAACATCCCTGACACTCCCGGATCACTGACCACAGATGTGGGATGAGAGAAGAGATGAGAGAAGATAGAAACTCCAGTTGATCTGATCGTTACCATTCGTTGTGCTCTTCTTTCCTTCAAGAAAACAGAAACTTCTAATCTTGTTTGGGGACAGCGAGTTCATGAGTTGTTGATTGAGCCTGTTGTGATTCGGTGTTCATTTATTTTTCTGACTATGCGTCATCAACAGTCAGACCCATCACAGCGCCAGTTTACCTGATTCAGTTGGACGTGACTTTGGGCTCTTGTTTGGACTTCCAGTACGGCTCAGCTCTCTTCTTCTCTTTACATTTTCCCGACATTTTGAATCGTCACACTTGGTCTGCTTCTATTTGTCTATCCCTTATTACAGACCAGTTTCTTCCAGACCAACCCAGCCAAGCCGCCACCATGCCCGTCCGCATCATGTGCAGCATCTCCTTCTCGGCCGACGACGAGCCCAGAGGACTGGGAAAAGACGGCTTCCACGACCACTACCGCAAGGGGATCAAATCCGGAGATGGCGACGGTCGGGGGGATTACCGGGAGGACGGGTGTGATGAATTGGACGTTTACGATGAAGATGAAGATGACGCCAGCGAGTTAGACAGCCTAGCTGCGTTCTTCGACGGCTGCTCGCTCCACGGCGCCAACCACATCTTCGCAGAAGACAAGAAGTTCAGCGTGCGTCAGGGCCTCTGGGCCATCGTCTTCCTGCTAGCTCTCTCTGCTTTCCTCCTCCAGGTGTTCGACCGTGTCATCTACTACCTGTCCTACGATCACGTCACAATGTTGGACGAGAGAAATGCCCCAAACTTGACCTTCCCGGCCGTCACCTTCTGTAACTACAACTACTTCCGCCGCTCCCAGATCAGTTATAGTGACCTGTTGTTCATGGGCCAGCTGCTGGGGTATGAAGACAACATGGCCCCTGGGATCCCCCTGGCCCCCGAGCCCGATCGCCAGGGATCCAGGTTCAGCCTCGATGAGTTCCACAACCGCACCAGACATCGTATAGAAGATATGCTGCTGGAGTGCAACTTCAGAGGGAAAGAGTGTGGCCCAGAGGCTTTCAGAGAGGTACAGTAGCCAGTTAGTGATTATTAGTATTGCCGCTGGTGATGAAAGTGATAATAGAATAACTTCAGAGAGATAGAGTGTGGTCCCGAAGCCTTCCAAGACTACTACTACTACTACTAGCTACTGATGTAATCTAGCTGTCTCAGAGCCTTTCTTACACATTTCATAGGGTTGACAGTGTACTGATGTAATCTAGCTGTCTCAGAGCCTTTCTTACACATTTCATAGGGTTGACAGTGTACTGACGTAATCTAGCTGTCTCAGAGCCTTTCTTACACATTTCATAGGGTTGACAGTGTACTGATGTAATCTAGCTGTCTCAGAGCCTTTCTTACACATTTCATAGGGTTGACAGTGTACTGACGTAATCTAGCTGTCTCAGAGCCTTTCTTACACATTTCATAGGGTTGACAGTGTACTGACGTAATCTAGCTGTCTCAGAGCCTTTCTTACACATTTCATAGGGTTGACAGTGTACTGATGTAATCTAGCTGTCTCAGAGCCTTTCTTACACATTTCATAGGGTTGACAGTGTACTGATGTAATCTAGCTGTCTCAGAGCCTTTCTTACACATTTCATAGGGTTGACAGTGTACTGATGTAATCTAGCTGTCTCAGAGCCTTTCTTACACATTTCATAGGGTTGACAGTGTACTGATGTAATCTAGCTGTCTCAGAGCCTTTCTTACACATTTCATAGGGTTGACAGTGTACTGATGTAATCTAGCTGTCTCAGAGCCTTTCTTACACATTTCATAGGGTTGACAGTGTACTGATGTAATCTAGCTGTCTCAGAGCCTTTCTTACACATTTACAGTGCTTCCACTTTTCCCTTAATATTCCAACACTGGGAAATGAATTGCAATTGAAAGGAATTGTAGTGTAGCATAGTCAGTGAAAATGAATAGCTAGACATGTATTGATATTTTGGCTTTTGACTGCACTTTGCCATTGTCCCCTTGACTGTTACCTCTAGATAAAACATGGTTTGCATGCTGAATGGCAGGCTGTTATTTGTGGACAATGCTCTGCCATCAGCATATTGATTTCACAATAACCTTTGCACAGTATATCGCTCTGACTACGAATGACTGAATTTCATCAGTATCATGTTTATGCATCAGGCAATAATGACAGTGTTCAGTTTTTACCCGGCCTGACAAGAAAGAAATATGATATCTTCATTTGAAATCCCTCGATATCACCTGTTGACAGTTTTGACAGCATTTCTTGGAGTCGCTTTCAAGATTCCCTGAATTCACATCTACAGCACATCTCAATCCATGACCAGTCTCCTCCTTCCTAACACACAAACCCTAACCCTAACACCCTAACCCTGACCCTAACACCCTAACCCTGACCCTAACACCCAAACCCTGACCCTAACCCTAACACCCTAACCCTGACCCTAACACCCAAACCCTGACCCTAACCCTAACACCAAAACCCTGACCCTAACCCTAACACCCGAACCCTGACCCTAACACCCAAACCCTGACCCTAACACCCAAACCCTGACCCTAACACCAAACCCTGACCCTAACCCAAACCCTAACCCAAACCCTGACCCTAACACCCAAACCCTGACCCTAACACCAAACCCTGACCCTAACCCAAACCCTGACCCTAACACCCAAACCCTGACCCTAACCCAAACCCTGACCCTAACACCCAAACCCTGACCCTAACCCAAACCCTGACCCTAACACCCAAACCCTGACCCTAACCCAAACCCTGACCCTAACACCCTAACCCAAACCCTGACCTTAACACCCTAACCCAAACCCTAACCATAACCCTGACCCTAACACCCAAACCCTGACCCTAACACCCAAACCCAAACCCATCCACCTCCTAGAGGCATAGATAATAGGGTATATTTATCATATTGTCTATATAATATAGAATGTAGATATAGATTATACTTGACTGGGTCCTGTTATCCTTAACAAAAGACTAATAATCATCTGTACTTTCATACAAACAACCTCAACCCTTATCACA
Organism: Salmo trutta; assembly: GCF_901001165.1. Lineage (NCBI taxonomy): Eukaryota > Metazoa > Chordata > Actinopteri > Salmoniformes > Salmonidae > Salmo > Salmo trutta. Next base: position 9,512,184 of record NC_042972.1, on the reverse strand, counting down.
GACATTAGAGAAAAACCAGAAGGCCATGCACCTTCGCCAGCACAGCCTCATTTTAACTGGAAAAATCATTATTAAAGGCCAGTTAATGTACAATATCGACAGCTGTTTTCTGAGAACCAAAGATAACCCGATAACTGCTTTGCTAAGAAATAACTATCCATTTTTTGTTGAAGGAAAACAGGGAGAATCATATTCACATTAAGTGTGTGAAATGGTAGAAAAGTCCAGGGCCAAGCACTCAAGTGGGTGGCATGCTCCTTCATCACGGTATCCATGGTGACCCATTTTTCCTCTCAGAGACACAAGGTAAAGATGCATCGATTCTCTATATTCATGCAGTGTTGTATAGGACTCTATTTTAACAAACCAAAACATTTGGAACACATGCTCTTTCCATGACATAGACTGACATTGGATCCCTTATTGGTACTGCACGGCAAGCGGTACCGGAACACCGAGTCGAGGTCCAAAAGGCTTCTTAACAGCTTCTACCCCCAAGCCATAAGACTCCTAAACAGCTAATCAAAGGGCTACCCAGACCCCTCTTTTACGCTGCTGCTACTCTCTGTTTATTATCTATGCATAGTCACTTTAACTCTACCTACATGTACATATTACCTCAATTACCTCAACTAACGGGTGCCCCCGCACATTGACTCTGTACCAGTACCCCCTGTATATAGTCTCGCTTGTTATTTTACCGTTGCGGTTTAATTATTTGTTTCTTTAATTTTATATTTTCAATTTTTTAATAATCTATTTGTTATTTAACACTTATTAATTTTTTTTTAAAGCATTGTTGGTTAAGGGCTTGTAAGTTAGCATTTTACTGTAAGGTCTACTACACCTGTTGTATTCGGCGCATGTGACAAATACAGTTTGATGTCACTTGTTAAATATACTTCAATCAGTGTAGATGAAGGGGAGGAGACAGGTTAAAGAAGGATTTGTAAGCCTTGAGACAATCGAGAATTGCTGAACCTGGCGTAAGGGCTGTAAAATGCTAGTGCGCTTGTTTTTACATTACGAAATTGCAAACTAACGTGCCTTTGACACTTGCGCCTACTTACAGCCAGCTGAAAATAGAGGCCGAAATTTCCTGCGTGAACCTGTGCAGCATTATGTTTTTATTTTGAATAATTGACTCAGTTTTTTGTTTGTTACACATAATTGGATCAGAACACTGTAGTACAAAACATATATTTATAAAGAGAGGAGTTTAAAGTAGGGTGGCAGTGTTATTGGTGTATATCCTGTCAGGGATGTCTTCATAATACTACCCCTCCTCCGCTGAGTGGTTAGGTCCACTGGGACTAACAACGCCTCCGGTGATGTATGTATCCCTCTGCTGAGTAGTTAGGTCCACTGGGACATATAAAGCCCCTGGAAATGGTAGATAAACACAACCATCAGTGAAATAAACACCAGGCTGGAGTTGGCGGTTAAAATCCCTAGTGTGAGAGAGACTTAGAAAACCCCAAAGAGAATACATAATGTATTTATCCACACACACCCCTCTCCCCTGTCAGTGTATACAACCAATAGGGAGTATTTATCTGGAGTCATTTGGCCATTGGAACCAATAGAAGAGACAATGAGACAAAATCATTCCACCCTTTATTATCATAAGCTCTGTGTTGGTGGAGAAGGAAAGTGTGTGTGTGTTTGTACGTGTGTGTACATACGTGTGTGTGTGTTGGTTATTGCCCTAGCACTACACAGCTGATTCAAATAATCAAAGCTTAATGATTAGTTGATTATTTTAATTAGCTGTGGAGTGCTAGAGCAACAACAACAACAACAAAAAAACGTTCACCCCTTGGGGTCCACAGGCCTGAGTTTGGGAAACACTGCTCTAAGCATTGTCCTGGGTCTGTATCAAATTATATCCACTCATTTCCCCTGCAGTAAATAGATAGGTGTCCTGTCCAGAGCAGAGCTATAGGAAGGTGCCTGCAACAGGGCTAGTTGGACACACACACACACACACACACACACACACACACACACAGAGAGAGACACACACACACATACACACACACACACACACACACACACACACAGACAGACACACACACACACACACAGACACACACACACACACACACAGACACACACACACACGCACACACACGCACACACACAGACACACACACACACACACACACACACACACACACACACACAGAGAGAGACACACACACACATACACACACACACACACACAGACACACACACACACAGACACACACACACACACACACACACACACAGACACACACACACAGACACACACACACACACGCACACACACACACACAGAGAGAGAGACACACACACACACACACACACACACACACACACAGACAGACACACACACACAGACACACACACACACACACACAGACACACACACACAGACACACACACACACACACACACACACACACACACAGACACACAGACAGAGGGCTCAGCTTACAGCATTCTGTCCCAGGGCAGCAGAATATGATCAGGCCTGGAGCACTGGAAGGACCAGAAAGAAGGATGGGGAGGCAGCAGCTTCATCCTGGCTCTATCCATTAGTACCGGATCCCTTTACATCCCAACTCAGCATCACCGTCACAGCATGAGCACTTAGGTTTCAACCTTCTGCTGTCTCCTCAAGAACATAGAGCTGAACTTCTGCTGTCTCCTTGAGAACAGAGCTGAACTTCTGCTGTCTCCTCGAGAACATAGAGCTGAACTTCTGCTGACTCCTCGAGAACATAGAGCTGAACTTCTGCTGTCTCCTTGAGAACATAGAGCTGAACTTCTGCTGTCTCCTTGAGAACATAGAGCTGAACTTCTGCTGACTCCTCGAGAACATAGAGATGAACTTCTGCTGTCTCCTTGAGAACATAGAGCTGAACTTCTGCTGTCTCCTCGAGAACATAGAGCTGAACTTCTGCTGACTCCTCGAGAACATAGAGCTGAACTTCTTCTGTCTCCTTGAGAACATAGAGCTGAACTTCTGCTGTCTCCTTGAGAACATAGAGCTGAACTTCTGCTGTCTCCTTGAGAACATAGAGCTGAACTTCTGCTGTCTCCTTGAGAACATAGAGCTGAACTTCTGCTGTCTCCTCGAGAACATAGAGCTGAACTTCTGCTGTCTCCTCGAGAACATAGAGCTGAACTTCTGCTGTCTCCTCGAGAACATGGAGCTGAACTTCTGCTGTCTCCTTAAGAACATAGAGCTGAACTGCATAGCGGCCTCCTCTTGCTTTAGCCACCTGTTCCTGTGATGCTGTTAGACCATGTTGGGTGCTTGTGGAAAGGGTATCCTTCCTATGCAACGTGCAATCCTTCAACCGATGCAGACAGTATTGCCCCTTATGTTGTAGACAACACTACTCACAGTTTATGTAGAGATCTTTTACAGTGTGCCTGTAATGGTGTCCTAATCACCTTGACGATGCTAGATGGGAAGATCGGAATCCTGTCCTTGACTCTACTATTGGTTATCTGTAATCTGTAATCTGTGTGTGTGTGTGTGTGTGTGTGTGTGTGTGTGTGTGTGTGTGTGTGTGTGTGTGTGTGTGTGTGTGTGTGTGTATGTGTGTGCGTGCGTGCGTGCGTGCGTGCGTGCGTGTAGATTGCCTATTTGACCTTGACTCAACTAGTGGTTCTGTAACCTGAGTGTGGCTTGGCTCTTCGTAGTTGGATTAGAGCAGCCAGATACTGAAGCTGTGGCCCCAGGGGGCACCAAGTGGCTGAAGACAACACGGACACATGAAATATTAAACAGAGTGAGGAACAGATGTCCTGCCCTCTGCTTTGCCTTTTGCCTCCTCAGTAGCCTCAATAGCATTGGATCCTTCAGTTCACCATGCAATGGACCTGATTGATTGATTGATTGATTGATTGATTGAAGGAAGGAAGGAAGGAAGGAAGGAAGGAAGGAAGGAAGGAAGGAAGGAAGGAAGGAAGGAAGGAAGGAAGGAAGGAAGGAAGGAAGGAAGGACAGGCTACTCAAACTGGAGACGACATATCAGTGGTGACAGGGTTGGATAGGTTACAACATATCAGCGGTGACAGGGTTGGATAGGTTACAACATATCAGTGGTGACAGGGTTGGGTAGGTTACAACATATCAGTGGTGACAGGGTTGGATAGGTTACAACATATCAGTGGTGACAGGGTTGGATAGGTTACAACATATCAGTGGTGACAGGGTTGGGTAGGTTACAACATATCAGTGGTGACAGGGTTGGATAGGTTACAACATATCAGTGGTGACAGTGTTGGATAGGTTACAACATATCAGTGGTGACAGGGGTTGGATAGGTTACAACATATCAGTGGTGACAGGGTTGGATAGGTTACAACATATCAGTGGTGACAGGGTTGGGTAGGTTACAACATATCAGCAGTGACAGGGTTGGATAGGTTACAACATATCAGCGGTGACAGGGTTGGATAGGTTACAACATATCAGTGGTGACAGGGTTGGATAGGTTACAACATATCAGTGGTGACAGGGTTGGATAGGTTACAACATATCAGTGGTGACAGGGTTGGATAGGTTACAACATATCAGATAATATACTGTTCGATATTGAATTGTTCTCTCTACAAGCCACTATGTATCCCATGCAGGGTTGGGTAGGCTACAGCATATTAGACAATATACCGTTCTACAATAACTGGCCAGTTTATTAGGTACACCACCCCGTTTACATAAATGGTTAGTTCCTACAGACAGTGAGTCACGTGGCCATGGCTTGCTATATAAAGCAGGCAGACAGGCATCGAGGCATTCAGTTACTGTACAAATAAGCGTTAGAATAGGCATAATGAGTGACCTAAGCGACTTGGAGCGTGGTATGATCGTCGGTGGCAGGCACGCTGATTCCAGTAGGCTGTCCTCCTTGGCATTTCACGCACGACGGTGTCTAGGGTTTACCTAGAATGGTGAAAAAAAACATCCAGTCAGTGGCAGTCCTGTGGGCCAAAACAACTTGTTGATGTGAGAGGCTAAAGGAGAATGGAAAGAATCGTGCAAGCTAACATGCGTCTACAAACAGGCAAATAACGGAGCAGTACAAGAGTGGTGTGCAGAACTGCATCTCGGAATGCCAACAGTCTTTGTCACAGATGGGCTATTGCAGCAGACGACCACACCGGGTTCCACTCCTATCAGCTAAAAACAAGAAGAAGCGGCTCCAGTGGGTACGCCATCATCAACACTGGACAACTGAGGAGAGGAAAACATTACCTGGTCCAACAAATCCCGGTCCCTGTTGCGTCATGCTGATGGCAGAGTCAGGATTTGGTGTAAGCAGCATGAGTCCGTAGCCCCATCCTGCCTGGTGTCAACAGTACAGGCTGGTGGTGTAATGTGTGGAGTCCGTGGCCCCATCCTGCCTGGTGTCAACAGTACAGGCTGGTGGTGTAATGGTGTGGGGAATGTTTTCCTGGCACACGTTAGGCCCCTTAATACCAATTGAGAAAGCTTTGAATGCCGCACCTTGTCGAATCCATTCCCCCGAATAATTCAGGCTGTTCTGGAGGCAAGTACTAGATAGGTGTACCTAAAGAACCGGCCACTTAGTGTATATCGAAGTGTTCTCTCTACAAGCCACTATGTATCCCATGCAGGGCTGGGTAGGTTACGTTCTTAATGTAATCCCTTACAGTTACTAGTTACATACTAGTTGTAATCAGTAACGTAATCTGATTACATTAGAAGAAGACAAACAAGGAATATTACCGATTGATTGACATAAATCAATGTTAGAGTTTATGTAGCTGGCCATTTGTGGATGATGCATTTTACGTTATATAGGCTTCTAACTCATTACTTTCTACTTCAATGCAGATAATTAAATAATTAGGCTTCATATTAAAAACCAAGTCTGTCAGATTTCCAGTCATTCCAATTAAGTCGCTCTGAATAAGAGCGTCTGCTAAATGACTTAAATATAAATGTAAATGTAATTAAATACCCCTTGATCTTCAAGAATAGGACTTGGAAATATTGAAATATAGATAGATTAGTCTAATTGTTTTACCTACAAAATAACCAGAAAAACAAAGAACTTATTGGCCTACTCTGTTGTTTAAGTTGTTGTCATGGACAACTGATTGGGCTCACTGCTTCGAAACATGGTTGAAAAATAAACGCTGCTCTCATGGAATGGCATGCTTTGAGCACTACCGAAAAGTGCTATTTGCATGACGTGAATAATGAATGCCATGTGCTGCATAGACCTATAGGTTATAGACCTATTGTTTATGTTGCTGACACCATAGAATTAGGAATTACATTACTGACTGAATTTAATAGGATCTCTATGGGTGATAAGTCTATCAAAAGTGTGCGAGTTTAAGCATATTTCCAATAAGCCTTTGCAGTTTTTTGGTGAATCAGCACTAATTAGATTGAGCAATAAAAGCCCTACTCGAGGTCTTCTTTAAATACACCTCTTTTTGACTGTATCTGTGGTGCACAATACCATGGAGGAGTTTAGAAGGGAGGACCTTCCTGAAACGTATTCTATAGAGACTGGGATCCACACTATGTCTATGCAGCTGTTGGAAGAGAGCGTTTTTCATTGGCTGTCTTCTGGTTGCCTAAACACTGATTGATAGGCAGCTTAGCTTAAATTTCTTCAATTCAACCATTATTGGGTTAAAATATTCATATGTGAACAGCCATCTCCAACAACCACAATAATTGAGAGAGCAGCAGTGTGATTCACATCATTGAGAGAGCAGCAGTGTGATTCACATCATTGAGAGAGCAGCAGATTTATTCACATTATTGAGAGAGCAGCAGTGTGATTCACATCACTGAGAGAGCAGCAGTTTGATTCACATCATTGAGAGAGCAGCAGTGTGATTCACATCATTGAGAGAGCAGCAGTTTTATTCACATTATTGAGAGAGCAGCAGTGTGATTCACATCACTGAGAGAGCAGCAGTGTGATTCACATCATTGAGAGAGCTGCAGTTTTATTCACATTCTTGAGAGAGCAGCAGTGTGATTCACATCACTGAGAGCGCATCAGTGTGATTCACATCATTGAGAGAGTAGTAGTTTGATTCACATCATTGAGAGAGCAGCAGTGTGATTCACATCACTGAGAGAGCAGCAGTTTTATTCACATCACTGAGAGAGCAGCAGTGTGATTCACATCACAGAGAGCAGCAGTGTGATTCACATCATTGAGAGAGCAGCAGTTTTATTCACATTATTGAGAGAGCAGCCAGTGTGATTCACATCACTGAGAGAGCAGCAGTGTGATTCACATCATTGAGAGAGCAGCAGTGTGATTCACATCATTAAGAGAGCAGCAGTGTGATTCACATCACTGAGAGAGCAGCAGTGTGATTCACATCACTGAGAGAGCAGCAGTGTGATTCACATCATTGAGAGAGCAGCAGTTTTATTCACATAATTGAGAGAGCAGCAGTGTGATTCACATCACTGAGAGAGCATCAGTGTGATTCACATCATTGAGAGAGTAGTAGTTTGATTCACATCATTGAGAGAGCAGCAGTGTGATTCACATCACTGAGAGAGCAGCAGTTTTATTCACATCACTGAGAGAGCAGCAGTGTGATTCACATCACAGAGAGCAGCAGTGTGATTCAGATCATTGAGAGAGCAGCAGTTTTATTCACATCACTGAGAGAGCAGCAGTGTGATTCACATCATTGAGAGAGCAGCAGTGTGATTCACATCATTAAGAGAGCAGCAGTGTGATTCACATCACAGAGAGCAGCAGTGTGATTCACATCATTGAGAGAGTAGTAGTTTGATTCACATCATTGAGAGAGCAGCAGTGTGATTCACATCACTGAGAGAGCAGCCGTTTTATTCACATCACTGAGAGAGCAGCAGTGTGATTCACATCACAGAGAGCAGCAGTGTGATTCACATCATTGAGAGAGCAGCAGTTTTATTCACATCACTGAGAGAGCAGCAGTGTGATTCACATCATTGAGAGAGCAGCAGTGTGATTCACATCATTAAGAGAGCAGCAGTGTGATTCACATCACAGAGAGCAGCAGTGTGATTCACATCACTGAGAGAGCAGCAGTGTGATTCACATCATTGAGAGAGCAGCAGTTTTATTCACATAATTGAGAGAGCGGCAGTGTGATTCACATCACTGAGAGAGCAGCAGTGTGATTCACATCATTGCTATGTAGCTTTCAATAAAAGACCTGAGCGATATCCGTATCGCCCGTAGGCTACACCACTGGTTCCCAACTCCAGTCCTCCAGTTCCCCCAACACTGGTTCCCAACTCCAGTCCTCCAGTTCCCCCAACAATGGTTCCCAACTCTCCAATCAAATGCATTTGGTGTGTCATAAGTAGTCTCTGACTTGGTGTCAGACTCACTCAGGTGGAGCAAACTTAAACTAGCACTTTCTTTCAAAGCTGAATTGAATGTCATTGAGAAAGCAGAAAGTTGGCATAATGTATTTTTTCACAAAACATCCTTTCTGAATTTAAAATTATTCCTAGAGGTAATCATAGCGTTTTTCAAAAGTATCTGTAATCTGATTACAATATTTTAGCTAGTAACATAGCAGATTACAGTTACAGTTTTTTGTAATCAGTTACATGGTGAAACTGAGCATTTCAGTATGGATTCTATTGCTTCAATACAATACCTCCCAAACTCTAAAGTCTAAAGTCAAAACTCTGAACTCTAAAGTCCAAACACTTAAGTCTAAACTCTGAAGTCTAAAGTCTAAACTCTAAAGTCTAAACTCTAAAGTCTAAATTCTAAACTCTAAAGTCTGAACTCTAAAGTCTTCGACAAACATCGGAGTCCTTGCACTGTATTAAAATCATGGTTGTAATGACGTCAATTCAACCAGTTTTGAAATGACGTTAAATGGCAGTCAGGCTAGGATGTGTCTCTGGTGAAAGGAGGTGTGCTATATAGGGAATATGGTGTCATTTGAGGCTGGTCTATTGATTGAATTCAGTCTTCAGTCTTCACTGGCTCCTTTCTCCCCAGGACTCGACAGAGGTCACTGTAGTCCCCATGGAGAGACTGAGGCACGGTGGGTCTGGCCTTCCAATGATCTGAAATGTTAGAACACAGCCTGGACCAGTTACATATTCTGGATTCTAAACTGATGATTACTGTTGGAAATCAATTCCAAGTGTACAAATGGATTATATTTGTTTTAATTGCTCACCTATTCAGAGTTGGTAAGTTGAACAAAATGTTGTCTGAAGCTATGGATCTTTGGAATATATTTGTCCCTAATAACAATTTGTATGTATGATCTCTTTGTAATAATTAGTCAAATCTTTGGTAAGACAGGCAGTTGAATTGACTGTATGATAGCTGTCACACTTGTCATGTCTCTATTTCAACACTAGAGGACACTGTTTTATAAGTAAAGATTTGGCTTTTGAAGAACTAAGGTACAAAGCATTATTCCTTATGGAAGGAATCACTATTTCTACCTTGTTACAACTCTTAAATGTGTATTGAATAGTTTACAATTATATTGTTAACATCAAGATGTGAACCAGTGACAATATCAAAAGTTGGCCTAAGATTAGGCTGTCCGTGAACTTATATCCGTTTCCTATCTTCAGAGTTCCTGAATGTTTAGAAAAACTATTTTGGTTTCAATCAGATAGCACGTTTTCAAAAGCAGGAGTGACTCAAGCTGTCATAATCAATAGAAGAGTCTTAATTAAAGGCCTATTTTCTTTGTACTGTTCCTCAGTCTTTCTCTGGATGCTTAGAAGGGTCTCTGTATCCCGTGGTTACAGGATGTTCGTCACTCATGCTCCGATGATTAACTGACGTTTTCAGAAACACCCCTTTAATCAACTCACACACCACTCTTCCTATCGAGAGATTACAAACACACACACACACACACACACACACACACACACACACCGCTCTTCCTATCGAGAGATTACAGACATGAACAAACACACACACACACACACACACACACACACACACACACGCACACCTCACACATCGCTCTTCCTATCGAGAGATTACAAACATGAACAAACACACACACCGCTCTTCCTATCGAGAGATTACAGACATGAACAAACACACACACACACACACACACACACACACACACACACGCACACCTCACACATCGCTCTTCCTATCGAGAGATTACAAACATGAACAAACACACACACCGCTCTTCCTATCGAGAGATTACAGACATGAACACACACACACACACACACACACACACACCGCTCTTCCTATCGAGAGATTACAAACATGAACACACACACACACACCGCTCTTCCTATCGAGAGATTACAAACATGAACACACACACACACCTCACACATCGCTCTTCCTATCGAGAGATAACAAACATGAACACACACACACACCTCACACACACACACACACACACACACACACACACACACACACACACACACACACACACACACACACACACACACACACACACACACACACCGCTCTTCCTATCGAGAGATTACAAACATGAACACACACACACACCTCACACATCGCTCTTCCTATCGAGAGATAACAAACATGAACACACACACACACCTCACACACACACACACACATACACACACACACACACACACACACACACACACACACACACACACACACACACACACACACCGCTCTTCCTATCGAGAGATTACAAACATGAACACATACACACACACAGACACACACACACACACACACACATTACTCATCCTATCGGGAGATTGCATGTGCTGGATAAGAGGTAGCCTATCGAAAACCATCATCATGTAAACTGTCTTTTCACAGTCCCCAAATCGAGAACAAATTCAAGAAAGTATTATATAGAGACATTATTGTATGGAACTCCGTTCCATCTCACATTGCTCAAATAAACAGCAAACCTGGTTTCAGAAAACAGATAAAGCAACACCTCACGGCACAACGCCTCTCCCCTATTTGACCTAGATAGTTTGTTTGTATGTATTGATATGTAGGCTACGTGTGCCTTTTTTAAAGATGTAGTTCTGTACTTCATCTGCTCTTGTCTATTAATGTTCTGTATTATGTCATGTTTCATGTTTAGTGTGGAGCCCAGGAAGAGTAGCTGCTGCATTTTTAATAGCTAATGGGGATCCTAATAAATACCTTTATACCTAACAATGAGACCAAGAGGATATTAACCACAGGTAATTATTATCACCCCCAATCCGACACACACACACACACACACACACACACACACACACACACACACACACACACACACACACACAATAAACCCCTTTAGCTTTAATACATTACTAATACATCCTGACACAAACACTAATTAGTCATCAAACTAGTCAAATCAATTAGCTCGTCTCACGCCTGTCTCCTCTTTATTCAGATGAATGGTGAGTCATAATGGTATAATGAGGGGAAATCCACCCGTATTGGCTTATTTAGAACTGAATAAGACACATGACAAGTGTCAGAGAAGATGCCAACAGCCACTTATCAGCCAGCTTGTTAAGCTTCCAGTTATTATCTAGTGTTATAATGAGACCATCCCACTGAGACAGACTGATGTGTTATAATGGAACCATCCCACTGAGACAGACTGATGTGTTATAATGAGACCATCCCACTGAGACAGACTGATGTGTTATAATGGAACCATCCCACTGAGACAGACTGATGTGTTATAATGGAACCATCCCACTGAGACACTGAGACAGACTGATGTGTTATAATGGAACCATCCCACTGAGACAGACTGATGTGTTATAATGGAACCATCCCACTGAGACAGACTGATGTGTTATAATGGAACCATCCCACTGAGACAGACTGATGTGTTATAATGGAACCATCCCACTGAGACACTGAGACAGACTGATGTGTTATAATGGAACCATCCCACTGAGACACTGAGACAGACTGATGTGTTATAATGGAACCATCCCACTGAGACACTGAGACAGACTGATGTGTTATAATGGAACCATCCCACTGAGACACTGAGACAGACTGATGTGTTATAATGGAACCATCCCACTGAGACACTGAGACAGACTGATGTGTTATAATGGAACCATCCCACTGAGACAGACTGATGTGTTATAATGGAACCATCCCACTGAGACAGACTGATGTGTTATAATGGAACCATCCCACTGAGACACTGAGACAGACTGATGTGTTATAATGGAACCATCCCACTGAGACAGACTGATGTGTTATAATGGAACCATCCCACTGAGACACTGAGACAGACTGATGTGTTATAATGGAACCATCCCACTGAGACAGACTGATGTGTTATAATGGAACCATCCCACTGAGACACTGAGACAGACTGATGTGTTATAATGGAACCATCCCACTGAGACAGACTGATGTGTTATAATGGAACCATCCCACTGAGACAGACTGATGTGTTATAATGGAACCATCCCACTGAGACACTGAGACAGACTGATGTGTTATAATGGAACCATCCCACTGAGACACTGAGACAGACTGATGTGTTATAATGGAACCATCCCACTGAGACAGACTGATGTGTTATAATGGAACCATCCCACTGAGACAGACTGATGTGTTATAATGGAACCATCCCACTGAGACAGACTGATGTGTTATAATGGAACCATCCCACTGAGACACTGAGACAGACTGATGTGTTATAATGGAACCATCCCACTGAGACACTGAGACAGACTGATGTGTTATAATGGAACCATCCCACTGAGACACTGAGACAGACTGATGTGTTATAATGGAACCATCCCACTGAGACAGACTGATGTGTTATAATGGAACCATCCCACTGAGACACTGAGACAGACTGATGTGATGTAATGGAACCATCCCACTGAGACACTGAGACAGACTGATGTGTTATAATGGAACCATCCCACTGAGACACTGAGACAGACTGATGTGTTATAATGGAACCATCCCACTGAGACACTGAGACAGACTGATGTGTTATAATGGAACCATCCCACTGAGACAGACTGATGTGTTATAATGGAACCATCCCACTGAGACACTGAGACAGACTGATGTGTTATAATGGAACCATCATGGATTCAATATATTTTAACCAATTCAATGTATATCTTCTATGTTTTAATCTAACACCATGCCCAGACGCACGCAAATTGATTTTGTCCCCCACACCAAACGCGATCACAACACGCAGGTTGAAATATCAAAACAAACTCTGAACCAATTATATTAATTTGGGGACGGGTTGAAAAGCATTAAACATTTATGGCAATTTAGCTAGCTAGCTTGCAGTTGCTACCTAATTTGTCCTATTTAGCTAGGTTGCTGTTGCTAGCTAATTTGTCCTGGGATATAAACGTTGAGTTGTTATTTTACCTGAAATGCACAAGGTCCTCTACTCCGACAATTAATCTACACATAAAACGGTCAACTGAATCGTTTCTAGTCATCTCTCCTCCTTCCAGGCTTTTTCTTCTTTGCACTTTATATGGCGATTGGCATCTTACTTTCATAGTTACCATGGCAACCGACCTCAGTTCATCTTTCAATCACCCACGTGGGTATAACCAATGAGGAGATGGCACGTGGGTATCTGCGAGCAGTGTGGTCAGCAGGTAAGAATTGCTCAGATTAAGTGGCTCAGGGCCTCTAAGTTTCAATTGGCTTCTTGATTATTCTGTATTTTCTGTGTTTCTGTATTGCTGTTCTGAATATGGATTCTAATCTTAATATTACATTTGACACAAAAAAATGTTTTATTCATACGAAATAACTTTCCAAAACATCCAAAGTCACTTTACATAATACATTCATCAATATATATTCTATGTGCCTGTATTGTTGTAGAAGGGGTTTGCCACCCCTCTGTGTAGTTTGCGTGCGTGTCCGCATATGTTTGTGTGTGCCTGGTTGTTTTACTGTGGGTCAGCAAGGGCTTGGCTTCTGGGCAGAAAGGCTGTAGCATCAGCAGGATACTGTAGGAGGACAGTCATCCCCTACGAGAGAGAGAGTGTGTGTGTGTGTGTGTGTGTGTGTGTGTGTGTGTGTGTGTGTGTGTGTGTGTGTGTGTGTGTGTGTGTGTGTGTGTGTGTGTGTGTGTGTGTGTGTGTGTGTGTGTGTGTGTGTTTAGCCCGGCCCATGTCTGCTGAGCACAGTAGAAGGGCCATCACATTGGCAGTGATTACCAGTCGTCAGATTTGCATCAGCTGTGCTTATGGACCTGTGAGCTTGAATATCATTATCACATTCTATAATCTGCCAGTTCATCTACAACCAGAACCTGTCTCTGAAACAGCCAGAACACAGCCAGAACCTGTCTCTGAAACAGCCAGAACACAGCCAGAACCTGTCTCTGAAACAGCCAGAATACAGCCAGAACCTGTCTCTGAAACAGCCAGAACACAGCCAGAACCTGTCTCTGAAACAGCCAGAATACAGCCAGAACCTGTCTCAGATAAAGACGGAAGACAGCCAGAATACAACCAGAACCTGTCTATGAAACCGCCAGAATACAGCCAGAACCTGTCTCTGAAACAGCCAGAATACAACCAGAACCTGTCTGTGAAAACAGTCAGAACACAGGCAGAATACAGCCGGAACACAGCCAGAAAACCATCAGAAAACCATCAAAAAACGGTCAGAAAACCATCAGAAAACAGCCAGAAAACAACCTACATGTATGCCAAGACAGACACAACAAGTCCCTGGTACAGACAGAGATTGTATCCCAAATGGCACCCTGTTCCCTACATAGTGCACTACTTTTGACCAGAGTCCATAAAGCTATGGTTGAAAGTAGTGCCCTACATAGGAAATATGGTGCTATTTGGGATGTAGCCAGAGACACAGCCAATGCCAAGATGACACAACAAGTCCCGGGTACTGATAGAGACAAAGCCAGAGAAACTAACACTGCACAAAGCCAGAGAAACTAACACTGCACAAAGCCAGAGAAACTAACACTGCACAAAGCCAGAGAAACTAACACTGCACAAAGCCAGAGAAACTAACACTGCACAAAGCCAGAGAAACTAACACTGCACAAAGCCAGAGAAACTAACACTGCACAAAGCCAGAGAAACTAACACTGTACAAAGCCAGAGAAACTAACACTGCACAAAGCCAGAGAAACTAACACTGCACAAAGCCAGAGAAACTAACACTGTACAAGGCCAGAAAAACTAACACTGCACAAAGCCAGAGAAACTAACACTGCACAAAGCCAGAGAAACTAACACTGCACAAAGCCAGAGAAACTAACACTGCACAAAGCCAGAGAAACTAACACTGCACAAAGCCAGAGAAACTAACACTGCACAAAGCCAGAGAAACTAACACTGCACAAAGCCAGAGAAACTAACACTGCACAAAGCCAGAGAAACTAACACTGTACAAAGCCAGAGAAACTAACACTGCACAAAGCCAGAGAAACTAACACTGCACAAAGCCAGAGAAACTAACACTGTACAAGGCCAGAAAAACTAACACTGCACAAAGCCAGAGAAACTAACACTGCACAAAGCCAGAGAAACTAACACTGCACAAAGCCAGAGAAACTAACACTGTACAAGGCCAGAGAAACTAACACTGCACAAAGCCAGAGAAACTAACACTGCACAAAGCCAGAGAAACTAACACTGCACAAAGCCAGAGAAACTAACACTGCACAAAGCCAGAGAAACTAACACTGCACAAAGCCAGAGAAACTAACACTGCACAAAGCCAGAGAAACTAACACTGTACAAGGCCAGAGAAACTAACACTGTACAAGGCCAGAGAAACTAACACTGTACAAGGCCAGAGAAACTAACACTGTACAAGGCCAGAGAAACTAACACTGCACAAAGCCAGAGAAACTAACACTGCACAAAGCCAGAGAAACTAACACTGCACAAAGCCAGAGAAACTAACACTGCACAAAGCCAGAGAAACTAACACTGTACAAGGCCAGAGAAACTAACACTGCACAAAGCCAGAGAAACTAACACTGCACAAAGCCAGAGAAACTAACACTGCACAAAGCCAGAGAAACTAACACTGCACAAAGCCAGAGAAACTAACACTGCACAAAGCCAGAGAAACTAACACTGTACAATAATTTTCTCCTGGGAGGAGAACAATAAACTCTATATTCTATTCTTATATTCTAATTTAGAGACACAGACAGAGCCTTTATATTCTGTAGAGAATATTATATTCTAATTTAGAGACTAATTAACATGTATACAGGACAGACACTTGTTGTCTGACAGATCTACAGGATGTGCTTTGTTTAGCACAGTATTACACGTTCTGTACCAGAGGCTGTCAAACTATGATACTTACTTCCTCTATGAAGCCATCTGAGAGAGAGAGAGAGAGAGAGAGAGAGAGAGAGAGAGAGAGAGAGAGAGAGAGAGAGAGAGAGAGACAGAGAGACAGAGAGACAGAGAGACAGAGAGAGACAGAGAGAGATAAAACAATAAAAACACCTGTTCTTTCCATGACATAGACTGACCAGGTGAATCCAGGTGAAAGCTTGTAAAGTGGTTGTTCCACTGGATATCATAAGGTGAATGACCAATTTGTAAGTCGCTCTGGATAAGAGCGTCTGCTAAATGACTTAAATGTAAATGTAATGATCCCTTATTGATGTCACTTGTTAAATCCACTTCAATCAGTGTACATGAAGGGGAGGAGACAGGTTAAAGAAGGATTTTTAAGCCTTGAGACATGGATTGTGTATGTGTGTCATTCAGAGGGTGAATGAGCAAGACAAAAAAAATGTAAGTGCCTTTGAACGGGTTATGGTAGTAGGTTCCTGGTTTGTGTCAAGAACTTCAACTCTGATGGGTTTTTCACACTCAATAGTTTACGGTGTGTATCAAGAATGGTCCACCACCCAAAGGACATCCAGCTAACAGTGGAAGGTGTTCCTAATGTTTGGTGTACTCAGTGTATATATCCTTTGAAATTGTTGCATGTTGCGTTTATATTATAAACGCAACATGCAACAATTTCAAAGAGTTATATTTTATATAAGGATATCAGTCAATTGAAATACATTCATTAGGCCCAACTCGATGGATTTCACATGACTGGAAATACAGATAATAATCTGTTGTTCACAGATATCTTAGAATAAAGTAGGGGCGTGGATCAGAAAAACCAGTCAGTATCTGGTGTGACCACAGTTTGACTCATGCAGTACGACACATCTTCGCATAGAGTTGATCAGGCTGTTGATTGTGGCCTGTGAAATGTCCTCTTCTATGGTTGTGAGAAGTTGCTGGATATTGGCGTGAACTGGAACATGCTGTCGTACAGGTCGATCCAGAGCATCCCAAACGTGCTCAATGGGTGACATGTCTGGTGAGTATGCAGACCATGGATGAACTGGTACATTTTTAGCTTCCAGGAATTGTGTACAGATCCTCGCAACACAGGGTCATGCATTATCATGCTGAAACACGAGGTTATGGCGGCAGATGAATGGCACGACAATGGGCCTCATGATCTCGTCACCGTATCTCTGTGCATTCAAATTACCATCGATAAAATGCAATTGTGTTCATTGTCCGTAGCTTATGCCTGCCCATACCATAACCCCACCGCCACCATGGGGTACTCTATTCACAACGTTAACATCAGCAAACCGCTTGCCCACACGACGCCATACACTCTGTCTGCCATCTGCCCGGTACAGTTGAAACCGTGATTAATCCATGAAGAGCACACTTCTCCAGCGTGCCAGTGGCCATCGAAGGTGAGCATTTGCCCACTGTAGTTGGTTACAACGCCAAACTGTAGTCAGGTCAAGACCCTGGTGAGGACAACGAGCACGCAAATGAATTACCCTGAGACGGTTTCTGACAGTTTGCGCAGAAATTCTTCTGTTGTGCAAAACCACAGTTTCATCAGCTGTCCGGGTGGCTGGTCTCAGACGATCCCACAGGTAAAGAAGCCGAATGTGGAGGTCCTGGGCTGACGTGGTTACACGTGGTCTGCAGTTGTGAGGCTAGTTGGAAGTACTGTCAAATTCTCTAAAATGACATTGGAGGTGGCTTATGGTAGAGAAATGAACATTCAATTCTCTAGCAAAATCTCTGGTGGACATCCCAGCAGTCAGCATGCCAATTGCACGCTCCCTCAAAACTCTGTGGTATTGTGTTGGGTGACAAGACTGCACATTTTAGAGTGGCCTTTTATTGTCCCCAGCACAAGGTGCACCTGTGGTCCTATGTTTCTCAGTTGGTAGAGCATGGTGCTTTCAACGTCAGGGTCGTGGGTTTGATTCCCACGGGGACCAGTATGAAAATGTATACACTCAACTGTAAGTTGCTCTGGATAAGAGCGTCGGCTAAACAACTAAAAAGTAATGATCATGCTGTTTAATCAGCTTCTTGATGTGCCACACCTGTCAAGTGGATGGATTATCTTGGCAAAGGAGAAATGCTCACTAACAGGAATGTAAACAAAATTGTGCACAACATTTTAGAGAAATAAGCTTTTTGTGCTTATGGAACCGTTCTTGGATCTTTTATTTCAGCTCATGAAACATGGGACCAACACTACATGTTGCATTTATATTTTTGTTCAGTGTATATATACAGTGTGTATATGTGTATATATATATAAGAGAGAGAGAGAGAAAATATCAGATATGCAAATAATTGGCTGGGCTGGCTGATGACCACTTCACAAACATTTAATTTGTCCGAACGACCTTAATTCCAGACTCATATCGCACATCTCTCTCTCTCTCTCTCAATTCAATTCAAATGGTTTTATTGGCACGGAAAGTGTTACCACATACATTTCCAAAGCAAACGTATAGACACATCAAATCAAAGATGACACAGAAAGATAATAATAGGAAAAATAATAGAAACACACAGGTAGCAATGTTATTGGTCTGGTTGGTCGTTCCACTGGCTGTTCTTACGGGGGTGGCAGGAAGTTCCATATTCTGCAGCTATTATGGCACAGGGGTTTTTCTCCGACTCCATTTAGGATTTTCTCTGTTTCTGTTACAAAATCTTTGTATTTGTTTTAAATATTAACTTTAAAGTTAATATTAACTTTAAAGTTATTGTTTTCATACCTTGTCAGGATATTCAGGTGAATTGTTAGGACATTGGGGTCCTGATAAGGAAGGAAAACAAACACAAACAAACACACACACCACTAACTCTATTTCCAGGGACCATTACACCCAGGAGTCAAATTAAATTGCATAAAGCAAATTGGCCAGTGTTACCTAGTGCTGTTGATTCAGGTGTTAAATGAACTCTCAATGGTGTTAATAACCAGAGTAAAACATTACCATTAAAACCACGCCCATCATTATCATATTTCCCAGCATGCTCTACTGCAGATGTGTGCTCTAAATACACCCGTTACTGAAATGGTTGTTCCAGTTTAAATGGTTTAGGTAGTCTCTTGACAGCCACTCTGTACATTTTGGCAGTCTCACAACCAGCAGTGCCAATAGGTTTCTGCAGGCTAATAGGGTTGGCGGTAAGATGGCGGACGGAAAAAAGTGGAGCATATTATGTGTATGGAGTGGGGGACTGCACAAACCTGGAAGATCTGCTGAAGGAGAAGATGGCTGATGGGAAAAACAGGAGAAAAGTGGAATATTTTTTTAGTGAATATGGAGGATCACACAGAACTTTTGAAAGAGCTACAGGAGGAAATTGAACCGCTGAGTTTGGACATGATAAAGAAGGATCTGGTCCAGTAGGAGTGACATTTTTGGAGAACGTGGACCCTTGCCTTTTGGAAGATCCATTTGAGGTTTCAGGGTGGATGAGATAAGACTTGGTTGCAGTTGAATCAGTGATGGTAACCTAGGTAACCTGTAGTTTGTGTTTCTACTGACCAGATGGAGCAGGCGCTCCGTGCGACACAACTTGGGTCAAGATCTGTTCATTGCAATTGCTCTTAGGAACAGAGCACAATTTGAAAGGAGGGATTTCTGGGGTAGCACTAAGTGTGGAGATGGAGCAATTGAAGTTGAAGATTCCTGGTGTTTGTGACACCCGCCGTTTGGTGCGTCACAGAACAGGTGGGGAGCGTGGTGAAACAGAGTCACAATCAGTCCTTTTGAGTCAGAGTCTCTACCAGACAACATCATGTTAAGGTTATTTCATTTATCCTGTTAGAGCTTTTGTGCCAAATCCACTGAGCTGTTTCAGGTGCAACGTTTATGGTCATGTCACAGCAGTGTGTAGGAGGGAGATTCCATGGTGTGAGAAGTATACAGGAGGACATGGGACAGAGGATTGTCTAGTTTCGCTGGATAAAGTTGTGTGTGTTAACTGTAGGGGTGCTGGGGGTCAGAAGTTGACAGAGAACACATTCTCATTAACCGCAACAGACTCGGGGAATAGTTATAGGGGAGAGGAGGGGGGATGAATGAGCCAATTGTAAGCTGGGGATGATTAGGTGGCCAGCTTGGGAATTTAGCCAGGACACTGGGGTTAACACCCTTACTCTTACGATCAGTGCCATGGGATCTTTAGTGACCACAGAGAGTCAGGACACCTGTTTAATCTACCATCTGAAAGACAGCACCTCACACAGGGCAATGTCCCCAATCACTGCCCTGGGGCATTGGGATCTGTTTTTAAACCAGAGGAAAGAGTACCTGGCCCTCCAACGCCATCTGGTCTCCCATCCAGGGACCGACCAGGACCAACCCTGCTTAGCATCAGATGCAAGCCAGCAGTGGAATGCAGGGTGGCATGGTGCAGGAGCCGATAGGGTCAAATTTGTGGAATGGGGTGTTTCATTTTTTATGAGTGCAGGTGGTGGTGTCTAGGGCTATATTTCACTATCCTAGAGGAACATGACTAATGAAGAGAATTTCATGTAGGTAGGCCGTGACTGGCCTCACACTCAGGTACGGTAGGTGTCGGTGTATGTACCTAAAAGTTAGATGCGATCCGCCAACCAAATCCTAAAGAAGAAGAAGAAGACAGTCATTCTGAATGCAGGTTGTGGGTAAATTAAAATTCCATTTGTTGGATATCCTAACTCTGGCTGGATTCCAATAGGAATTACATGAACATAATGTGACTTGCAGGCCTGATGTGGCCTGTAAACGATGAGTGTCAGGCCACTGTATTAGGGTAAAGCTAGGCCTCAAAATAAGGCCTTATGAGATATGTCATGTACTGTCATAAAGATAGTATATTGGAAGTGTGTCTTAGTGGGGGCGTGGCTTTCACATGTCAGGATGGATGGGTGAGGATGGATGGGCGAGGGTGGATGGAGTCTTAGCACACACGAACACACACATGCACAGTCTGTCTCTCTCATTTCCTCTCAGTCTCTCTCTCTCTTCACACACACACAGCTTTCTCCCTTCTTAAGTCCTGCTCTGTCTGTGTATCTGCCCTCTGATATGTGGACTAACTCTCCCGCCTCAAATTCCCTCCAACTGTCTCCTATCTTTTCCAACTCCCTCCAAGCCCTCCAACTGTCTCCTATCTCCTCCAACTCCCTCCAAGCCATCCAACTGTCTCCTATCTTCTCCAACTCCCTCCAAGCCCTCCAACTGTCTCCTATCTTCTCCAACTCCCTCCAAGCCCTCCAACTGTCTCCTATCTCCTCCAACTCCCTCCAAGCCATCCAACTGTCTCCTATCTTCTCCAACTCCCTCCAAGCCCTCCAACTGTCTCCTATCTTCTCCAACTCCCTCCAAGCCATCCAACTGTCTCCTATCTTCTCCAACTCCCTCCAAGCCCTCCAACTGTCTCCGATCTTCTCCAACTCCCTCCAAGCCTTCCAACTGTCTCCTATCTCCTCCAACTCCCTCCAAGCCATCCAACTGTCTCCTATCTTCTCCAACTCCCTCCAAGCCCTCCAACTCCCTCCAAGCCCTCCAACTGTCTCCTATCTTCTCCAACTCCCTCCAAGCCTTCCAACTGTCTCCTATCTTATCCAACTCCCTCCAAGCCTTCCAACTGTCTCCTATCTTCTCCAACTCCCTCCAAGCCCTCCAACTGTCTCCTATCTTCTCCAACTCCCTCCAAGCCCTCCAACTGTCTCCTATCTTCTCCAACTCCCTCCAAGCCTTCCAACTGTCTCCTATCTTCTCTAACTCCCTCCAAGCCTTCCAACTGTCTCCTATCTTATCCAACTCCCTCCAAGCCTTCCAACTGTCTCCTATCTTCTCCAACTCCCTCCAAGCCCTCCAACTGTCTCCTTCCTATCTTCTCCAACTCCTTCCAAGCCTTCCAACTGTCTCCTATCGATCTATACACCAACCATTTAATAATCTCTGTAAACTGTCGGGAAGTAGATGGAGAGCTGAGGAACGTTTTTCCAACTCTAGGGATACGCCCAGAATGGCACACTATTCCCTATATAGTGCACTACTTTTGACCAGAGCCCCATGGAACCCTATTCCCTATGTCGTACACTGCTTTTGACCAGAGCCCACACAGTGCAGCCCAAGTGTTCCTGGAGGGAGAGAGAAGTACAAGAAGTAAATGTCTCAAGAGAAGTTCTCTTTTTTCATTGTTGCCCTTTTCTTTCGGAGAAGCTGTGCCGTAGTGGTAGAACTGAAATGAGGTTGGTGGGGGAGGACAGGCTCGTGCTAATGGCTGGAGCGGAATCAGTGGAATGGTATCAAATACATCAAACACATGGTTTCCTTGTGTTTGATGCCATTCCATCCGCTCCGTTCCAGACATTGTTATGAGCCGTTCTCCCCTCAGCAGCCTCCACTGGTGTGTACATATTGAAGCTACAGTACTTTAACTTCATGCCCCTTAACATCCAGACTGAACAACTGTGAAAAGGAGTTTCAGAGATGTAAAGTAGTAGACCCTAAAATTGAAAATGTCTTCAGAGAACTGCTTTACATTATTGTCACTGTCGCCCTTCTCTTTTGGAGAACCTGACTCATGACCGCAGAGGCAAAGTGGTTTTACTAAAATAGATATTTGTTTGAAGGTGCTGTACATGAATTTGACTTTACGACCCTCAACGTCAGCACTGGTTAAACTGTCAGCAGGAGTTTCAGAGATGTGTATATACAGTGCCTGCGGAAACTATCCAGACCCCTTGAGTTTTTCAACATTTTGTTACGTTACAGCCTCATTCTAAAATGGATTCAATGAATAACAATTGTCAACAATCTACACACAATACCCCATAATGACAAAGAGGAAACCATTTTTTCAAAATTTTAGCAAATGTAAAAAGATATATAATAAGGAAATACCTTATTTACATAAGTATTCAGACCCTTTGCTATGAGACACGAAATTCAGCTCAGGTGCATCCTGTTTCAATTGATCATCCTTGAGATGTTTCTACAACTTGATTGGAGTCCACTTGTGGTCAATTCAATTGATTGGACATGATTTGGAAAGGCACACACCTGTGTATATAAGGTCCCACAGTTGACAGTGCATGTCAGAGCAAAAACCAAGCCATGATTTTGAAGGAATTGTCCTTCCCCACAGATCTGGGGAAGGGTACCAAAACATTTCTGCAGCATTGAAGGTCCCCAAGAACACAGTGGCCTCCATCATTCTTAAATGGAAGAAGTTTGGAACCACCAAGACTCTTCCTAGAGCTGGCCACCCAGCCAAACTGAGCAATCAGGGGAGAAGGGCCTTGGTCAGGGATGTGACCAACAAAATGATGGTCACTCTGACAGAGCTCTAGAGTTCCTCTGTGGAGATGGGAGAAACTTCCAGAAGGACAGCCATCTCTCCAGCACTCCACCAATCAAGCCTTTATGGTAGAGTGGTCAGACGGAATCATCACCTCAGTAAAAGGCACATGACAGCCCGCTTGGAGTTTGCCAAAAGGCACCTAAAGACTCTCAGACCATGAGAAACAAGATTCTCTGGTCTGATGAAACCAAGATTGAACTCTTTGGCCTGAATGCCAAGCGTCACGTCTGGAGGAAACCAGGCACCACTCATCACCTGGCAAATACCATCCTTACGGTGAAGCATGGTGGTGGCAGCATCATGCTGTGGGTACGTTTTTCAACAGCAGGGACTCGGAGACTTGTCAGGATCGAGGGAAAGATTAACGGAGCAAAGTACAGAGAGATTCTTTATGAAAACCTGCTCCAGAGGGCTCAAGACCTCAGACTGGCGCAAAGGTTCACCTTCCAACAGGACAATGACCCTAAGCACACAGCCAAGACAACGCAGGAGTGGCCTCGGGACAAGTCTCTGAATGTCCTTGAGTGGCATAGCCAGAGCCCGGACTTGAACCCAATCGAACATCTCTGGAGAGACCTGAAAATAGCTGTTCAGCAACACTCCCCATCCAAACTGACAGAACTTGAGAGGATCTGCAGAGAAGAACGGGAGAAACTCCTGAAATACAGGCGTGCCAAGCTTGTAGTAGCGTCATACCCAAGAAGACTCTGCTGTTATTGCTGCTAAATGTGCTTTTAGAAAGTACTGAGTAAAGGGTCTGAATACTTCTGTAAATGTGATATTTCAGTTTTTTATTTGTAATTAATAATATAAAACAATTGTAAAACCTGTATTTGTTTTGTCATTATGGGGTATTGTGATGTCATTATGGGGTATTGTGTTTAGATTGATGACGGGCAAAAACTATTTCATACATTTTAGAGTAAGGCTGTAACATAACAAAATGTGGAAAAAAATCAAGGGGTCTCAATACTTCCCGAAGGCACTGTATTTTGGCAAGTCGCTTTAAAATATCATGTTGTGTGTTTTCATCATTTGTAAACAGATTGAGCGGAGAATATTTTTTTCACACACACACACAAAAAGATAACACAAACACTCCCCCTCTCTCTCTCTTTCTCTCTTACACACAGTGCCAAGGGAGGTAGAGTTAAGGGACCGTCGGGGACTGTTTAGGAGCGAGCCACACTCTTGTGACATTAATCACAACTATCTCCCCTCTCCCAAACTCTTCCTGCCAGCCTTAGCCCCACTGCCACTATCAATTAACTCTGCCAACCTCAATCTCCTTAAGCAAGATATTCCCACACACACGCATCCATATGCGAGCACGATAACACACACACACATAAAAGAACACACACCTGCTCTATAATTATGAGGAGAAGGAGGCATGAGTAATATGCTAATCACATCCATTATGTTTTAATCCAGCTGATTATGGAGCTGAGTTGTTTGTTTACTATCCGTTTCCCCGTTGAAACACACACACATGTTACGTTATGGTAGTCTGTCGTATCTAATGATGACTTCCACTTCTGAGTTAATGGTGAATACTTTGGTGACACACACACACACACCTCCCCTCACAGTGTATACAATCAATAGGGAGTATTTATCTGGGGTTATTTGGTCATTAGCAACAAGAGAGAGTATAGTACGCTTTAACTCCTTCACTTCACACAGAGCCTATACTATACCCTGTAGTACACTATACCCTGTAGTATACCCTTAATATACTATACCCTGTAGTATACCCTGTATTGTACCCTTAATATACTATACCCTGTAGTATACTATACCATGTAGTATACCCTTAATATACTATACCCTTAATATATTATACCCTGCAGTATACCCTGTAGTATACCCTTAATATACTATACCCTTAATATACTATACCCTCTAGTATACCCTGTAATATACCCTTAGTATAATATACCCTGTAGTATACTATACCATGTTGTATACCCTGTAGTATACTATACCCTGTAGTATACCCTGAAGTATACCCTTAATATACTATACCCTGTAGTATACCCTGCAGTATACCCGTAAAATACTATACCCTGTAGTATACCCTAAAGTATACCCTTAATATACTATACCCTGTAGTATACCCTGCAGTATACCCTTAATATACTATACCCTGTTGTATACCCTGTAGTATACCCTGTAGTATACCCTTAATATACTACACCATGTAGTATACCCTTAATATACTATACCCTGTAGTATACCCTTAATATACTATACCCTGTAGTATACTATACCCTGTAGTATACCCTTAATATATATTACCTTGTAGTATACCCTGTAGTACAACCTTAATATACTATACCCTGTAATATACCCTTAATATACTATACCCTTAATTTATTATACCCTGTAGTGTACCCTGTAGTATACCCTTAATATATTATACCCTGTAGTATACCCTGTAGTATGCCCTTAATATACTATACCCTGTAGTACACCTTAATATACTATACACTCTAGTATACCCTGTTGTATACCCTTAATACATTATACCCTGTAGTATACCCTGTAGTACACCCTGCAGTATACCCTGTAGTATACCCTTAATATACTATACCCTGCAGTATACCCTTAATATACTATACCCTGTAATATACCCTGCAGTATACCCTTAATATACTATACCCTGTGGTATACCCATAATACCCTATACCCCGTTCTATACCCTGGAGTATACCCTGTATACACTATACCCTGTAGTATACCCTGTACTATACCCTATACTATACCCTGTAGTATACCCTTAATATACTATAACCTGTATACTGTAGACTCTACCCTGTAGTGTACCCTGTATATACTATACCCTGTACTATACCCTGTACTATACCCTGTACTATGCCATGTACCCTGTACATACTATACCCTGTATATACTATACCCTGCCCTATACCCTGTATATACTATACTCTGTTCTATACCCTGTAGTATACCCTGCATATACTATACCCTGTAGTATACCCTGTACTATTCCATGTACCCTGTATATACTATACCCGGTATATACTGTACCCTGTACTATACCCTGTATACCCTGTATATACTATACCCTGTAGTACATTGCGTTATTCATTGCAGTCACCAGAGAAGCCACAGCCCAGAGAAGCCTCAGCCCAGATAAGCCACAGAGAAGCCTCAGCCCAGATAAGCCACAGAGAAGCCACAGCCCAGAGAAGCCAAAGCCCAGAGAAGCCACAGCCCAGAGAAGCCACAGAGAAGCCACAGCCCAGAGAAGCCGTAGCCCAGAGAGGCCACAGCCCAGAGAAGCCACAACCCAGAGAAGCCACAGAGAAGCCACAGCCCAGAGAAGGCACAGCCTAGAGAAGCCCGTCCCATAGTAGCCACAGCCCAGAGAAGCCACAACCCAGAGAAGCCACAGCCACAGAGAAGAGAAGGCAGATCAGATGATAGTGTTAAGGGTGTGATTATTGGAAAAGGAGCCTGCCTGGTGACGCTTGTCCTCAAAAACAGGTGTAGCCCAAATGACACTCTGTTCCCTAGGTAGCATGCTATTTTTCCAAATTAGCGGACTATGTAGGGAATACGGTGCCATTTGGTCAGCAGCCGTTAAAGATGGATCATGTACACAATTATCCTCTAAATTGTCTCAGTAAATCACCACCTGCTCCTCTCCTCTCTCTGTCTGTCTTGTCTACTCTGCAGCTGCACGGGTTCCTCCTCCCTCCCTTCCTTCTTCCCTTGCTTCCTCCCTCCCTCGCTGATTCTCTCAACAATCTTGGAACTGAACATCCTCAGTGGGAGAGAGAGAACAAATTAGTTAGACAGAATGAGAGAGCGAGAAGGAGGGAGAATTCTGACTGAGAGAATACGGAGGGAGAGAAAGAGAGAGAGAGATGTGTACTAAGATATAGCACATACTGAGAGAATGAGAAAGAATTAGAGAGAGAGAGATGAGTGTAGTGAGAGAGAGGGCACGTACTAAGAGATAGAGAGAGAATTAGAGAGAGAGAGAGATGAGTTTACTCAGAGAGAAAGCACGCACTGAAAGAGAGAGAGAGAATTAGAGAGAGAGAGAGAGAGAGATGAGTGTACTGAGAGAGAGAGCACGTACTGAGAGATAGAGAGAGAGACAGAGGAGTATACTGAGTGAAAGAGATGGTGTACAGATAGAGAGAGAACACAGTGTCAGCCCCAAATTGACCCAGTCAACATGGCCCTCTCTCCCCAGAGTCTGGCAGCAGTAAACTGTTCTCAGATAACCTAGAGACAATTCATTTCTAAATGGTGTAGTTGTTCTGTCAGTCACTCTACTCACCTAAACATGTGAAGTGCTAGCATTTTTTTTAATGACCTTTATTTAACCTTTATTTAAGCAGGCAAGTCAGGAACAAATTCTTATTTTCCAATGACGGCCTACACCGGCCAAACCCGGACCACTGAAATGCATGTGCCTTAGACCACTGAGCTACTCGGGAGCCCAGACGTTACCAGACTTGATCGAACAAGCCATAATCACGCTATACATAACTAAAACTGGCACAAATCTTCAGAGACAAAACAAGAACAATGAATGAATCTATCCACTTGAGTGAAGTATTTGATCTATTGCACTGTGGGTCACCATGAATAGCCAGCCACGTTTGATTAGCCTCTGGCACATCATTTTACTGGCTATATAGGAAGTGGTGTTGTCATTTCTACTGATTGTACTGCACTTGAAGCCTTTCAAAGTGTTATTTGAACCTGACTAGGCAAGGCACTGTATGCTGGGAAATGACCTTTCTCTCTGCTACAGTGTGATAAAGAAATAGCCCTTAGAAGTGTTACTCTAGTGTTCTCCGCCTCTCTTCATGGTATCCAAAGCCTTTTGCGTTTAACTGCAGCTTAACCAATTTGGGAGCGTGTGTCCTTCTCCCACTTCTTCCATGTCTATGCATTGTTAAGTACATTCACTTATAGAATGGAAAATGTATAGACTGCTCAGATGTACTTTGTCAATTTGGGAGAATGTCCTTCTCCAACTTCCATAAATTCTCATATCTATCACAGATAGAAGGGACATGTATATGCTACTGACAGGAAAGGCCCATAAAGGTGAGTATGGCTATTTAAAGGTTTTATTGCATATGTTCCTTCCAAGAAATGAAGAGGTACTCTTTTATGAGGACCACAACATTGTTCCATTCTACATAGATAAATCAATAGGCTTTCAGCTAAAGGCTGAATTTTCTCTTACCATTACCAATCATCCAGACAGCTTTTTTATCGAAGAAGAAAAAGTCTTATTTATTTATCTTTCTTTGTAAACCTTCTATTGAACCAATGTGGAGTTTGTAGGCCTGTCTCCAATGTGAGATTTATGTTGGCCTGTCTCCAATGTGAGGTTTGTTGGCCTGTCTCCAATGTGAGGTTTGTTGGCCTGTCTCCAATGTGAGGTTTGTTCGCCTGTCTCCAATGTGAGGTTTGTTCGCCTGTCTCCAATGTGAGGTTTGTTGGCCTGTCTCCAATGTGAGGTTTGTTGGCCTGTCTCCAATGTGAGGTTTATGTTGGCCTGTCTCCAATGTGAGGTTTGTTGGCCTGTCTCCAATGTGAGGTTTGTTGGCCTGTCTCCAATGTGAGGTTTGTTGGCCTGTCTCCAATGTGAGGTTTGTTGGCCTGTCTCCAATGTGAGGTTTGTTGGCCTGTCTCCAATGTGAGATTTATGTTGGCCTGTCTCCAATGTGAGGTTTGTTGGCCTGTCTCCAATGTGAGATTTATGTTGGCCTGTCTCCAATGTGAGGTTTGTTGGCCTGTCTCCAATGTGAGGTTTGTTGGCCTGTCTCCAATGTGAGGTTTGTTGGCCTGTCTCCAATGTGAGGTTTGTTGGCCTGTCTCCAATGTGAGGTTTGTTGCCCTGTCTCCAATGTGAGGTTTGTTGCCCTGTCTCCAATGTGAGGTTTGTTGGCCTGTCTCCAATGTGAGGTTTGTTGGCCTGTCTCCAATGTGAGGTTTGTTGGCCTGTCTCCAATGTGAGTTTTGTTCGCCTGTCTCCAATGTGAGGTTTGTTCGCCTGTCTCCAATGTGAGGTTTGTTGGCCTGTCTCCAATGTGAGGTTTATGTTGGCCTGTCTCCAATGTGAGATTTGTTGGCCTGTCTCCAATGTGAGGTTTATGTTGGCCTGTCTCCAATGTGAGGTTTGTTGCCCTGTCTCCAATGTGAGGTTTGTTGGCCTGTCTCCAATGTGAGGTTTGTTGGCCTGTCTCCAATGTGAGGTTTGTTGGCCTGTCTCCAATGTGAGGTTTGTTCGCCAGTCTCCAATGTGAGGTTTGTTGGCCTGTCTCCAATGTGAGGTTTGTTGGCCTGTCTCCAATGTGAGAGTTGTTGGCCTGTCTCCAATGTGAGGTTTGTTGGCCTGTCTCCAATGTGAGGTTTGTTCGCCTGTCTCCAATGTGAGGTTTATGTTGGCCTGTCTCCAATGTGAGGTTTATGTTGGCCTGTCTCCAATGTGAGATTTATGTTGGCCTGTCTCCAATGAGGTTTGTTGGCCTGTCTCCAATGTGAGGTTTGTTGGCCTGTCTCCAATGTGAGGTTTGTTCGCCTGTCTCCAATGTGAGGTTTGTTGGCCTGTCTCCAATGAGGTTTGTTGGCCTGTCTCCAATGTGAGGTTTGTTCGCCTGTCTCCAATGTGAGGTTTGTTCGCCTGTCTCCAATGTGAGGTTTGTTGGCCTGTCTCCAATGTGAGGTTTGTTGGCCTGTCTCCAATGTGAGGTTTGTTGGCCTGTCTCCAATGTGAGGTTTGTTGGCCTGTCTCCAATGTGAGGTTTGTTCGCCTGTCTCCAATGTGATGTTTGTTGGCCTGTCTCCAATGTGAGGTTTGTTGGCCTGTCTCCAATGTGAGGTTTGTTGGCCTGTCTCCAATGTGAGGTTTGTTGGCCTGTCTCCAATGTGAGGTTTGTTGGCCTGTCTCCAATGTGAGGTTTGTTGGCCTGTCTCCAATGTGAGGTTTGTTGGCCTGTCTCCAATGTGAGGTTTGTTGGTCTGTCTCCAACGTGAGGTTTGTTGGCCTGTCTCCAATGTGAGATTTATGTTGGCCTGTCTCCAATGTGAGGTTTGTTGGCCTGTCTCCAATGTGAGATTTATGTTGGCCTGTCTCCAATGTGAGGTTTGTTGGCCTGTCTCCAATGTGAGGTTTGTTGGCCTGTCTCCAATGTGAGGTTTGTTCGCCTGTCTCCAATGTGAGGTTTGTTGGCCTGTCTCCAATGTGAGGTTTGTTGCCCTGTCTCCAATGTGAGGTTTGTTGCCCTTTCTCCAATGTGAGGTTTGTTGGCCTGTCTCCAATGTGAGGTTTGTTGCCCTGTCTCCAATGTGAGGTTTGTTGGCCTGTCTCCAATGTGAGGTTTGTTCGCCTGTCTCCAATGTGAGGTTTGTTCGCCTGTCTCCAATGTGAGGTTTGTTGGCCTGTCTCCAATGTGAGGTTTATGTTGGCCTGTCTCCAATGTGACATTTGTTGGCCTGTCTCCAATGTGAGGTTTATGTTGGCCTGTCTCCAATGTGAGGTTTGTTGCCCTGTCTCCAATGTGAGGTTTGTTGGCCTGTCTCCAATGTGAGGTTTGTTGGCCTGTCTCCAATGTGAGGTTTGTTGGCCTGTCTCCAATGTGAGGTTTGTTGGCCTGTCTCCAATGTGAGGTTTATGTTGGCCTGTCTCCAATGTGAGGTTTGTTGGCCTGTCTCCAATGTGAGGTTTGTTGGCCTGTCTCCAATGTGAGGTTTGTTGGCCTGTCTCCAATGTGAGGTTTATGTTGGCCTGTCTCCAATGTGAGGTTTATGTTGGCCTGTCTCCAATGTGAGGTTTGTTGGCCTGTCTCCAATGTGAGGTTTGTTGGCCTGTCTCCAATGTGAGGTTTGTTGGCCTGTCTCCAATGTGAGGTTTGTTGGCCTGTCTCCAATGTGAGGTTTGTTGGCCTGTCTCCAATGTGAGGTTTATGTTGGCCTGTCTCCAATGTGAGGTTTGTTGGCCTGTCTCCAATGTGAGGTTTGTTGGCCTGTCTCCAATGTGAGGTTTGTTGGCCTGTCTCCAATGTGAGGTTTGTTGGCCTGTCTCCAATGTGAGGTTTATGTTGGCCTGTCTCCAATGTGAGGTTTATGTTGGCCTGTCTCCAATGTGAGGTTTGTTGGCCTGTCTCCAATGTGAGGTTTGTTGGCCTGTCTCCAATGTGAGGTTTGTTGGCCTGTCTCCAATGTGAGGTTTGTTGGCCTGTCTCCAATGTGAGGTTTATGTTGGCCTGTCTCCAATGTGAGGTTTGTTGCCCTGTCTCCAATGTGAGGTTTGTTCGCCTGTCTCCAATGTGAGGTTTGTTCGCCTGTCTCCAATGTGAGGTTTGTTGGCCTGTCTCCAATGTGAGGTTTGTTGGCCTGTCTCCAATGTGAGGTTTGTTGGCCTGTCTCTAATGTGAGGTTTGTTGGCCTGTCTCCAATGTGAGGTTTGTTGGCCTGTCTCCAATGTGAGGTTTGTTGGCCTGTCTCCAATGTGAGGTTTGTTGGCCTGTCTCCAATGTGAGGTTTGTTGGCCTGTCTCCAATTTGAGGTGTTTTTTTCCCAGTGATTATTTCCCATGGTTATTTCCGGTGGATATTTTCCATTCAGTCCAATTGTTTCCGCAAAGCAAATGCCTACATGTATTTCAGTCATATAAAGTGATTAAAAGACCAGAGACCTCGCCTATGAAGTAAATCAACAACATCTTTGCTTCCCTGCGTGCTTCTCCTTCATAATGAATTGATCAGCTAAGGACAGCACGGTAATGGGAGTTAGATAACATTATGGCTATGTCCCAAAGGGTATAATTGTTTATTGTTTAGCTGTTCACTGGGATCATGTTTTTCTGTTGTCACGTGTGTCATTATCCCCCTAGCTGCTGGGATTAGTTTGTTGTAGCACAGCCAGATACCGATATTTACACATACACACACACACACACACACACACACACACACACACACACACACACACACACACACACACACGAACACACACGAACACGGACACGGACACACACACACATGAACACGGACACACACTGTCATGCACAAGGAACACACACAAGCGAAATCACAAACACACATACACACACGCACAATCACACCCAGCGTTTCTCTCAGATATGTCGGGTACTGATGAGCTGAGGGAGTGAGAACGGATGAGGAGAGCCGCAGGGGATTAGAACATATACAAAAGGAACTGAAATCCTACGTAATGTCCAAATCCAGGAAGGTATTTTGAAGATTGCCAGCTCTGTGTGAAATCCATATTTCTGACCCTAGGAGCCTGTCGCAAATGGGCCCTGGTCAAAAGTAGTTCCCAACACAAACGCAGCCTCCATGATACATCATATTGTACAGTTTCATTAAACCAAGCAGATACCGAATACTGGGATACAAATCCTGTAAATACCACGTTTAAATTTTTTACATTCAATGTAGACACACTCCTTCAGTCCAGATGATTATCACTTGTCATTTTGAAGTGAGTAATCCACAGAGAAAAAACATGGAATGTCTTTAAATGGACATTGATATGCTGTAATAAACAGGGAAGAGAGATTGACATGAGTGAATGGAGTATATATGCACACACATACAGGTCTGATATGCCTGCCAGATGTCTTTGTAAGGGTCACAGACTCTGTACACACACACACACACACACACACACACACACACACACACACACACACACACACACACACACACACACACACACACACACACACAGTCAGAAATACTTGACAAAGCCCAACTGACATCCACCTTGAGTCTAAACACTTCACAATGGATACCCATTGAAGCATGAAACAACTCCCTCACTGTCACCAGCCAATGTCCCGGAGCACAAATGTCAGGTGAATGTCTCTGTAATGGCTAGACCTGGATTCAAATACTATTCAACATGTTTGATTGTTCGCTTTAGCCTGCCTGGAGTGACCAGTGAATGGGGTTTACACTTTTGCAACTATTCAATTGATTACATTAAGCCAGGCAAGCTCAATCAAACCCAGATAAACTATTTGAAATGATTTAAAATACTATTTGAACCCAGGTCTGGTGACGGGCATTTCAGACTGTGCAGACCAGTTGTCAGATCACATAAACTGTTAGTGACACCATAGGAAGCGGAAGGTACTCTAAACCTTGTTAAAAAGGAAGACCCACTTTGGTGATGTTTGATAGAGAGATGAGAACCTTTATCTAAAGTAGACTTGCCTTTATAAGAAAATATCAAAGGAAAAATAAAAAAGGAAGGTACATTTAAAAAAACACAACTACAATCATCAAACCACATTCTTATCAGAAAGATCAGATGGGTTTAACAATGAAATCAGTCGTACTTGATACCCAAACACTTTTACCTAATACATGTCTACCTGTTGAGAATTCAACCTGTCGTACATGTAGCCAATCCTCTCAGGGGAGTGTAGTTACAGTAAAGTAGCTCTCAGGGGAGTGTAGTTACAGTAAAGTAGCTCTCAGGGGAGTGTAGTTACAGTAAAGTAGCTCTCAGGGGAGTGTAGTTACAGTAAAGTAGCTCTCAGGGGAGTGTAGTTACAGTAAAGTAGCTCTCAGGGGAGTGTAGTTACAGTAAAGTAGCTCTCAGGGGAGTGTAGTTACAGTAAAGTAGCTCTCAGGGGAGTGTAGTTACAGTAAAGTAGCTCTCAGGGGAGTGTAGTTACAGTAAAGTAGCTCTCAGGGGAGTGTAGTTACAGTAAAGTAGCTCTCAGGGGAGTGTAGTTACAGTAAAGTAATGGTGGAATGTTCTCTCCTCTGGATCTGTTATAGACACGTCACGTCAAAGTCATCAAGAAACATTTGGATACCACACATACCACAAGTCTTTCCATCCTTAGCCTACTTATACATTTAGAAAAAGGAACAACAGCTACATTGGCCTGTACTAATGGTATGCATGCTGTGTTGAGGTCAGGGGTAGTGTTGTTAGTGTATGTCAGTGGAGGCTGCTGCGGGGAGGAAGGCTCATAATAATGTCTGGAACAAAGTCAATGGAATGGCATCAAACACCTGGAAACCATGTGTTTGATGTATTTGATACCATTCCACTGATTCTGCTCCAGTCATTACCACGAGCCTGTCCTCCCCAATGCAGGTGTCACCAACCTCCTGTGGTGTACATTCATTCATTGTGATGGAATTAAAGATTTCTGCCAATGACCTCTTAGCAACAGACATACATTGTACTGTTCCCAATCTTATGTGCTTTTCCTTATTCTTAAAGTTGGAGTTGGTTAGATAGAGGGAAAGATGTGTGGTATGTAAGAAGAGTTGTCGTGTTGGAGTGTGAAATATGTGTTGTGGGAAAAGCTTGCGAATTAGAAATGGATGAAGTTGTTGTCTTTGAATATGAAGAAAATAAAATGTTTCAACAAGTCCAAGGATTTAAAGAGGAAGGTGTCTATAGAGTGAGTTCACTAATTGGAATGAGAAATGATTATGGTATGTAACTAACACCTACAAGGATAAGGAGAAGGAACGGAGCTTTTGGAAATGAAAAAATGTATGTATGTAGAGTTAAAGGAAGAATAGAGGGATGATGGAGGTATGAATAATGGCCTAGAGGAATGGGGGATGAAAGGGTGGAGGAGGAATGGAGGGAAGGATGAAGGAGGAATAGAGGGGTGTAGAGAGAGAGGAAGAATGGTGGAGGGATGAAGGAGGAATAGAGGGATTGATGAGGGATGGAGAAGGAATGGTGGGATGGCGAGATGAGGGAGGAATGGGGTTTAGAGGGATGGGGGATTTTATTTTTATTTGTATTTATTTCACCTTTATTTAACCAGGTGGCCAGTTGAGAACAAGTCCTTTATTTAACCAGGTAGGCCAGTTGAGAACAAGTCCGTTATTTAACCAGGTAGGCCAGTTGAGAACAAGTCCTTTATTTAACCAGGTAGGCCAGTTGAGAACAAGTCCTTTATTTAACCAGGTAGGCCAGTTGAGAACAAGTCCTTTATTTAACCAGGTAGGCCAGTTGAGAACAAGTCCTTTATTTAACCAGGTAGGCCAGTTGAGAACAAGTCCTTTATTTAACCAGGTAGGCCAGTTGAGAACAAGTTCTCATTTACAACTGCGACCTGGCCAAGATAAAGCAAAACAGTGCGACACAAACAACAACACAGAGTTACACATAAACAAACGTAGAGTCAATAATAATACAGTAGAAAAATCTAGAGTGACGAAGGGATGAAGAAGGAATGGGGGATGAAGGAGGGATGGGGGATGAAGGAGGGATGGGGGATGAAGGGGGGATGGGGATGAAGGAGGGATGGGGGATGAAGGAGGGATGAAGGGGGGATGAAGGAGGGATGGGGGATGAAGGAGGGATGAAGGGGAGATGGGGATGAAGGAGGGATGGGGGATGAAGGAGAGATGGGGGATGAAGGAGGGATGGGGGATGAAGGAGGGATGAAGGGGGGATGAAGGAGGGATGGGGGATGAAGGAGGGATGAAGGGGGGATGGGGGATGAAGGAGAGATGGGGGATGAAGGAGAGATGGGGGATGAAGGAGGGATGGGGTGAAGGAGAGATGGGGGATGAAGGAAGGATGGGGTATGAAGGAGGGATGGGGATGAAGGAGGGATGAAGGAGAGATGGGAATGAAGGAGGGATGGGGGATGAAGGAGGGATGGGGGATGAAGGAGGGATGAAGGAGAGATGGGAATGAAGGAGGGATGGGGGATGAAGGAGGGATGGGGGATGAAGGAGGGAGGGGGGATGAAGGAGGGATGAAGGAGAGATGGGGGATGAAGGAGAGATGGGGGATGAAGGAGAGATGGGGGATGAAGGAGGGATGAAGGATGGGGATGAAGGAGGGATGGGGATGAAGGAGGGATGGGGATGAAGGAGGGATGGGGGATGAAGGAGGGATGGGGGATGAAGGAGGGATGGGGATGAAGGAGGGATGAAGGAGGGATGGGGATGAAGGAGGGATGAAGAAGGGATGGGGATGAAGGAGGGATGAAGGAGGGATGGGGGATGAAGGAGGGATGGGGGATGAAGGAGGGATGGGGATGAAGGAGGGATGAAGGAGGGATGGGGGATGAAGGAGGGATGGGGGATGAAGGAGGGATGGGGGATGAAGGAGGGATGGGGGATGAAGGAGGGATGGGGATGAAGGAGGGATGAAGGAGGGATGGGGATGAAGGAGGGATGGGGGTGAAGGGGGGGTGAAGGAGGGATGGGGATGTGTGTCCTTTGCATGCAGTGCGATGTTGTCATATGATGACCGTTTGTTTCTCTGAATTGGAATGGGTTGGTCAAACCGCACGTGACATACACTTTCTTCGGTCCTGCAACTGCACGCGGAGACGCGACATTTAATCATCTTGAACAACTTGGCTACCTTATACCTAGGCTACACCGGGAAGAGAGAGCGTTCTCTCTTCCTATATGGTGACAGAAGACGAGCAGTGAGCACCCCTCACAGCCTCACAGGCACAGCCTCCTACTGGCAGACTTTCAATAGAAAGAGCTCAGTGCACGAGCTCAGGAGAGGACAGCGGGCGTTCTAACCCGCACAAAGATTTTCCTGGATGACTCTCCCAATAATAAGTACTTGACAGACAGACTGACAGATCTATCTGGATTGGCGCTTTGACTCCATGGTCAATGCGGGACCGGGACTGATGCCAGCCCATCAGCGGTGGTCGTGTCGGTCTTAATCCTTACACTACCTAGCCTATCTCTCCAAAATGTGTCAGTGCGATTCGGTACCGAAAGCCAGCAGAACGCCGGGCTCTGTTGCGGAAGCCGGGAAGCTGTTCCTGAAACACACCACTTTCCACGGCCTGAGACATGTATTTCTGAGCGGCTCCTACCCTCGAAAACTCGCCTGGCTGTTGGCTTTCCTCACAGCTCTCGCGCTCCTCTTCACCTGGTCCTCAAACCGGGTCCGGTACCTGCTCTCCTCTCCTGTGCACACCAAGGCGCATATGGTGTACGCCAAACGTCTTGTTTTCCCCGCTGTGACCATCTGTAACCAGAATCTCCTCTTACCACGTCGCATGAAGAAACCGGACATATTCAGCGCGGGAAGGTGGTTAGGACTTCTAGGCAGGAACTGGCAAGTGTCCCCCAGCGCCAGGGACGCGCTCACACCCGGGACCGACCATGACATCAGCAGCAGCAACGAGCCGCCCTGGTCTCCGCTCTCTCGGATCCTGGACTTCAACCACTTTCTGCCTCCTCCCCTGGAGTCTCAGCCGTCCATGCTGCAGCTCCTGGACCGTCTTGGTCATCAGATGGAGGAGATGCTGCTTTACTGCCGCTTCCAGGGAGAGCTATGCGGGCCTCGCAACTTCAGCACGGTGAGTCTGTGGACAGCAACACGAAGTTAGGTTTACAGCATGCAATGAGTGTAGATATTGTTGATAAGCTGCTGCAACATGTTGTAGCCTATTGGTATTTAGGAGATAGTAAAAATGTTGTTTGGCCTTATTATGTCATCAGGCCTATTGTTAAGTTTTGAAGTGTTCTGGGCTTAGAATTGATTTGTAATTGTAATTACCAAGCCAACAAGAGTGGATTTCTATTCCTACCTTAGCCGGTGCTGTTTAACAGACCACTATTCTACCTCGTGCTCTGTCTATATAGTCAGTAGGTAAACTGTTATACAATCTATTATGAAGATTTCAGTATAGAAAACTATGACAACCTAAGCCAGTTATGTAGCTGTCTTTGGATGATGGTTTCTGATATATAAAGGCTTAGATAACCCTATACACAGACAACACAGACAACACAGACAACACAGACAGACAGACAGACACACAGACAACACAGACAGACAGACAGACAACACAGACAACACAGACAACACAGACAACACAGACAGACAGACACACAGACAGACAGACAGACAGACAGACAGACAGACAACACAGACAACACAGACAACACAGACAACACAGACAACACAGACAGACAGACACACAGACAGACAGACAGACAGACAACACAGACAACACAGACAAAACAGACAGACACACAGACAGACAGACAGACAGACACACAGACAGACAGACAGACAGACAGACAGACAGACAGACAACACAGACAACACAGACAACACAGACAACACAGACAGACAGACAGACACACAGACAGACAGACAGACAACACAGACAACACAGACAAGACAGACAGACAGACAGACAACACAGACAGACAGACAGACAGACAACACAGACAACACAGACAACACAGACAGACAGACAACACAGACAACACAGACAACACAGACAGACAGACAGACAGACAACACAGACAGACAGACAGACAGACAGACAACACAGACAACACAGACAGACAGACAGACACACAGACAGACAGACAGACAGACAACACAGACAACACAGACAACACAGACAGACAGACAGACAGACAACACAGACAACACAGACAGACACACAGACAGACAACACAGACAACACAGACAACACAGACAACACAGACAACACAGACAACACAGACAGACAGACAGACAGACACACAGACAGACAACACAGACAGACAGACAGACAGACAGACAACACAGACAACACAGACAACACAGACAACACAGACAACACAGACAGACAGACAGACAACACAGACAACACAGACAGACAGACAGACACACAGACAGACAGACAGACAGACAGACAGACAGACAGACAGACAGACAGACACACACACACACACACACACACACACTCTCTCTCTCTCTCACTGGCAGTTCAGTATGAGATACCGGTAATTGGTTCTATCTACGATCTATCCTAATATGTTCTGTTGCACTGTGCTGTATATGAAGGGTCTCTCTCACACACACACACACACACACACACACACACACACACACACACACACACACACACACACACACACACACACTACAGGTCAACAAAGTGATATCCAGAGCTTATATTAAGTTTAAATTTTTCATTCAGATTGCCTCATTTAAAGAAGAATTTTCACATCTACAGGTATAAACTCTTCATTTGAGCCAGTTTGCTGCAGCAGGAAAAATAATCCTGCAGCAACAGGACATGTTAATTATTATGTGGATTATAATTAATGAGCACTTATTTATTTTATTCTTTTTTACGCGCTTTTTAAAAATCTTGTCTCATCGCTGAAACTCCCCAACGGGCTCGGGAGAGGCAAAAGTGGAGTCATGCATCGTCCGAAAACATGACCCGCCTAAACATACTCCTTAACATTAAGATCCGCCCCTTGTTTTCAATTTTCCCCTTAAATGACATACCCAAATCTAACTGCCTGTAGCTCTGGCCCTGAAGCAAGGATATGCATATTCTTGGTACCATTTGAAAGGAAACAGTTTGAAGTTTGTGGAAATGTGAAAGGAATGTAGGAGAATATAACACATTAGATCTGGTAAAAGATAATACAAAGAAACAAACAACCGTTCTTTTTGATTGTTTTTGTACCATCATCTTTGAAATGCAAGAGAAAGTCCATAATGTATTATTCCAGCCCAGGTGCAATTTAGATTTTGGCCAGTAGATGGCAGCAGTGTGTGTGCAAAGTTTTAGACTGATCCAATCAACCATTGCATTCCTGTTAAAGTTTTTGTATCAAGACTTCCCAAATGCGCCTAATTTGTTTAATAATAACTTTCCATGTTCAAAACTGTGCACTCTCCTCAAACAATAGCATGGTATTCTTTCACTGTAATGGCTACTGTAAATTAGACAGTGGAGTTAGATTAACAAGAATTTAAGCTTTCTGCCAATATCAGATATGTCTACATCCCGGGAAATGTTCTTGTTACGTATAACTTCATGCTAATTGCATTAGCCAACATCCGTCCCGTGGAAGGGACACCGATCCCGAAGAAGTTTTTTAACACCCGCCAGTTTAACCCGGAAGCCACTGTATCAGAGGAAACACCGTTCAACTGGTGTCAGAGGTCAGCCCACAGGCCCACCACAAGGAGTCGCTAGAGCGCAACGAGCCAAGTAAAGGCCCACCGGCCAAACCCTCAACTAACCCGGACGATGCTGGGCCAATTGTGCACCGTCTTATGGGACTCCCGGCCACTGCCGAAGGTGGCACAGTCTGCAATGAACCTGTGTCTGTAGTAACGCCTCTAGCACTGCAGTGCAATGCAGTGCCATAGACCACCGTCGCGCCACTCGGGAGCCCCATTAATGGACACATTTGTAGGGGTTTATACGTTTTGCGTAAGGAAAATTGTCTGAATTTTCGGAGTGGAAATTACAAACTTCAGAAGCCTTTTTAAACCTCAAACACACTACAAGTTTTAAATGTCCTGCATTGCAGCAAAGTTCTCCAGTACCTGAGCATCTGAGCACAAAGATGATCTGGGATAAGCCTACCTGTGGCTCTGCTGATCTGAGCACAAAGATGATCTCAGATCAGCCTACCTTTTGTGGCTCTGCTGATCTGAACACAAACAGATCTGGGAACAGCCTACCTTTTGTGGCTCTGCTGATCTGAACACAAACAGATCTGGGAACAGCCTACCTTTTGTGGCTCTGCTGATCTGAACACAAACAGATCTGGGAACAGCCTACCTACCTTACACAAACAGATCTGGGAACAGCCTACCTTTTGATTCTTAGATCAGCAGAGCCACAATGAGGAGAAAATAGTCCTCGCTCCCAGCTCCCTCTCTGGCTGACAAGTCAACTTTAGCGAACAGCTTGACAGAGTGGTTTCCTTTGATTGAGCACATTGTTTTGTGTAGAATAGCCTTGGGCTTGCCATACACTTTGGAACTCTTTGAAGTATTCATTAGAGAGAGAGAGAGAGAGAGAGAGAGAGAGAGAGAGAGAGAGAGAGAGAGAGAGAGACCCGCTAATTATCAAAATCCAGAAAAGAGACGTTAAATTCTACAACCACCAAAAAGGAAGTGATTCCCAAGCCTTCCATAACAAAGCCATCACCTACAGAGAGATGAACCTGGAGAAGAGCCCCCTAAGCAAGGTGGTCCTGGGGCTCTGTTCACAAACACAAACAGACCCCACAGAGCCCCAGGACAGCAACACAATTAGACCCAACCAAATCATGAGAAAACAAAAAGAGACACATTGGAAAGAATTCACAAAAAAACAGAGCAAACTAGAATGCTATTTGGCCCTAAACAGAGAGAACACAGTGGCAGAATAACTGACCACTGTGACTGATCCAAACTTAAGGAAAGCTTTGACTATGTACAGACTCAGTGAGCATAGCCTTGCTATTGAGAAAGGCCGCCGTAGGCAGACCTGGCTCTCAAGAGAAGACAGACTATGTGCATACTGCCCACAAAATGAGGTGGAAACTGAGCTGCACTTCCTAACTTCCTGCCCAATGTATGACCATATTAGAGACACATATTTCCCTCAGATTAGGCAGATCCACAAAGAATTAAAAAACAAACCCAATTTTGATAAACTCCCATATCTACTGGGTGAAATACCACAGTGTGACATCACAGCAGCAAGATTTGTGACCTGTTTCCACAAGAAAAGGGCATCTAGTGAAGAACAAACACCATTGTAAATACAACCCATATTTATTTTTATAATTCTTTTCCCCTTTTGTACTTTAAACATTTGCACATCCTTACAGCACTGTATATAGACACAATATGACATTTGAAATGTCTTTATTATTTTGGAACTTGTGTGAATGTAATGTTTACTGTTCAATTTGATTGTTTATTTCACTTCTGTATATTATCTACTTCACTTGCTTTGGCAATGTTAACATATGTTTCCCATGTCAATAAAGCCCCTTGAATTGAAGTGAGAGAGAGAATGTGTCAAATGCTGTGTAAGTCATTCTGTACACGGCTGTGTGGGTTTACATATTCACTTTCTCTGGTAAGAATACACATATTCGCTTTCTCTGGTAAGAATACACATATTCACTTTCTCTGGTAAGAATACACATCTTCACTTTCTCTGGTAAGAATACACATATTCACTTTCTCTGGTAAGAATACACATATTCACTTTCTCTGGTATGATTCACGTTAATCTTGAAATAAGTTTGGTATCTCTCAATCTCTGACTCGCTTTTCATCGTAGGCTAGTTGAACATATAACATCGTAGGCTAGTTGAACATGTAACATCGTAGGCTAGTTGAACATATAACATCGTAGGCTAGTTGAACATTTAACACCGTAGGCTAGTTGAACATATAACATCGTAGGCTAGTTGAACATATAACATCGTAGGCTAGTTGAACATATAACATCGTAGGCTAGTTGAACATATAACACCATAGGCTAGTTGAACATAAAACATCGTAGGCTAGTTGAACATTTAACATCGTAGGCTAGTTGAACAAATAACACCGTAGGCTAGTTGAACATATAACACCGTAGGCTAGTTGAACATATAACATCGTAGGCTAGTTGAACATATAACATCGTAGGCTAACATATAACATCGTAGGCTAGTTGAACATATAACATCGTAGGCTAGTTGAACATATAACACCGTAGGCTAGTTGAACATATAACATCGTAGGCTAGTTGAACATATAACATCGTAGGCTAGTTGAACATATAACATCGTAGGCTAACATATAACACCGTAGGCTAACATATAACATCGTAGGCTAGTTGAACATATAACACCGTAGGCTAGTTGAACATATAACACCGTAGGCTAGTTGAACATATAACATCGTAGGCTAGTTGAACATATAACATCGTAGGCTAGTTGAACATATAACATCGTAGAATAGTTGAACATATAACATCGTAGGCTAACATATAACATCGTAGGCTAGTTGAACATATAACATCGTAGGCTAGTTGAACATATAACACCGTAGGCAATTTGAACATATAACATCGTAGGCTAGTTGAACATATAACATCGTAGGCTAACATATAACATCGTAGCCTAGTTGAACATATAACATCGTAGACTAGTTGAACATATAACACCGTAGGCTAGTTGAACATATAACACCGTAGGCTAGTTGAACATATAACATCGTAGGCTAGTTGAACATATAACATCGTAGGCTACTTGAACATATAACATCGTAGGCTAGTTGAACATATAACATCGTAGGCTAGTTGAACATATAACATCGTAGGCTAGTTGAACA
This sequence comes from Salmo trutta, assembly GCF_901001165.1. Classification (NCBI taxonomy): domain Eukaryota; kingdom Metazoa; phylum Chordata; class Actinopteri; order Salmoniformes; family Salmonidae; genus Salmo; species Salmo trutta. The sequence continues at coordinate 9,468,371 of NC_042972.1, read as the reverse complement.
TATAACATCGTAGGCTAGTTGAACATATAACATCGTAGGCTAGTTGAACATATAACATCGTAGGCTAGTTGAACATATAACATCGTAGGCTAGTTTAACATATAACAACGTAGGCTAGTTGAACATATAACACCGTAGGCTAGTTGAACATATAACATCGTAGGCTAGTTGAACATATAACATCGTAGGCTAGTTGAACATATAACATCGTAGGCTAACATATAACACCGTAGGCTAGTTGAACATATAACATCGTAGGCTAACATATAACATCGTAGGCTAGTTGAACATATAACACCGTAGGCTAGTTGAACATATAACACCGTAGGCTAGTTGAACATATAACATCGTAGGCTAGTTGAACATATAACATCGTAGGCTAGTTGAACATATAACATCGTAGAATAGTTGAACATATAACATCGTAGGCTAACATATAACATCGTAGGCTAGTTGAACATATAACATCGTAGGCTAGTTGAACATATAACACCGTAGGCTAGTTGAACATATAACATCGTAGGCTAGTTGAACATATAACATCGTAGGCTAACATATAACATCGTAGGCTAGTTGAACATATAACATCGTAGGCTAGTTGAACATATAACATCGTAGGCTAGTTGAACATATAACATCGTAGGCTAGTTGAACATATAACACCGTAGGCTAGTTGAACATATAACACCGTAGGCTAGTTGAACATATAACACCGTAGGCTAGTTGAACATATAACATCGTAGGCTAGTTGAACATATAACATCGTAGGCTAGTTGAACATATAACATCGTAGGCTAGTTGAACATGTAACATCGTAGGCTAGTTGAACATGTAACATCGTAGGCTAGTTGAACATATAACATCATAGGCTAGTTGAACATATAACATCATAGGCTAACATATAACATCGTAGGCTAGTTGAACATATAACATCGTAGGCTAGTTGAACATATAACACCGTAGGCTAGTTGAACATATAACATCGTAGGCTAGTTGAACATATAACATCGTAGGCTAGTTGAACATATAACATCGTAGGCTAACATATAACACCGTAGGCTAGTTGAACATATAACATCGTAGGCTAACATATAACATCGTAGGCTAGTTGAACATATAACACCGTAGGCTAGTTGAACATATAACACCGTAGGCTAGTTGAACATATAACATCGTAGGCTAGTTGAACATATAACATCGTAGATTAGTTGAACATATAACATCGTAGAATAGTTGAACATATAACATCGTAGGCTAACATATAACATCGTAGGCTAGTTGAACATATAACATCGTAGGCTAGTTGAACATATAACACCGTAGGCTAGTTGAACATATAACATCGTAGCCTAGTTGAACATATAACATCGTAGGCTAACATATAACATCGTAGGCTAGTTGAACATATAACATCGTAGACTAGTTGAACATATAACACCGTAGGCTAGTTGAACATATAACACCGTAGGCTAGTTGAACATATAACATCGTAGGCTAGTTGAACATATAACATCGTAGGCTAGTTGAACATATAACACCATAGGCTAGTTGAACATAAAACATCGTAGGCTAGTTGAACATTTAACATCGTAGGCTAGTTGAACAAATAACACCGTAGGCTAGTTGAACATATAACACCGTAGGCTAGTTGAACATATAACATCGTAGGCTAGTTGAACATATAACATCGTAGGCTAACATATAACATCGTAGGCTAGTTGAACATATAACATCGTAGGCTAGTTGAACATATAACATCGTAGGCTAACATATAACATCGTAGGCTAGTTGAACATATAACACCGTAGGCTAGTTGAACATATAACACCGTAGGCTAGTTGAACATATAACATCGTAGGCTAGTTGAACATATAACATCGTAGGCTAGTTGAACATATAACATCGTAGAATAGTTGAACATATAACATCGTAGGCTAACATATAACATCGTAGGCTAGTTGAACATATAACATCGTAGGCTAGTTGAACATATAACACCGTAGGCTAGTTGAACATATAACATCGTAGGCTAGTTGAACATATAACATCGTAGGCTAACATATAACATCGTAGGCTAGTTGAACATATAACATCGTAGACTAGTTGAACATATAACATCATAGGCTACTTGAACATATAACATCGTAGGCTAGTTGAACATATAACATCGTAGGCTAGTTGAACATATAACATCGTAGGCTAGTTGAACATATAACATCGTAGGCTAGTTGAACATATAACATCGTAGGCTAGTTGAACATATAACATCGTAGGCTAGTTGAACATATAACATCGTAGGCTAGTTTAACATATAACAACGTAGGCTAGTTGAACATATAACACCGTAGGCTAGTTGAACATATAACATCGTAGGCTAGTTGAACATATAACATCGTAGGCTAGTTGAACATATAACATCGTAGGCTAACATATAACACCGTAGGCTAGTTGAACATATAACATCGTAGGCTAACATATAACATCGTAGGCTAGTTGAACATATAACACCGTAGGCTAGTTGAACATATAACACCGTAGGCTAGTTGAACATATAACATCGTAGGCTAGTTGAACATATAACATCGTAGGCTAGTTGAACATATAACATCGTAGAATAGTTGAACATATAACATCGTAGGCTAACATATAACATCGTAGGCTAGTTGAACATATAACATCGTAGGCTAGTTGAACATATAACACCGTAGGCTAGTTGAACATATAACATCGTAGGCTAGTTGAACATATAACATCGTAGGCTAACATATAACATCGTAGGCTAGTTGAACATATAACATCGTAGGCTAGTTGAACATGTAACACCGTAGGCTAGTTGAACATATAACACCGTAGGCTAGTTGAACATATAACATCGTAGGCTAGTTGAACATGTAACACCGTAGGCTAGTTGAACATATAACATCGTAGGCTAGTTGAACATGTAACATCGTAGGCTAGTTGAACATATAACATCGTAGGCTAGTTGAACATGTAACATCGTAGGCTAGTTGAACATATAACATTGTAGGCTAGTTGAACATATAACATCGTAGGCTAACATATAACATCGTAGGTTAGTTGAACATATAACATCATAGGCTAGTTGAACATATAACATCGTAGGCTAGTTGAACATATAACATCGT